>NW_025534003.1:112500-313805 GCF_020615455.1 Coregonus clupeaformis | reverse complement strand
TCAGGAAGGCCACCAAAAATTCTGAAATTTCCATCCCCAACTACAGTGGGGGAAAAAAGTATTTAGTCAGCCACCAATTGTGCAAGTTCTCCCACTTAAAAAGATGAGAGAGGCCTGTAATTTTCATCATAGGTACACGTCAACTATGACAGACAAATTGAGAAAAAAAAATCCTGAAAATCACATTGTAGGATTTTTAATGAATTTATTTGCAAATTATGGTGGAAAATAAGTATTTGGTCAATAACAAAAGTTTCTCAATATTTTGTTATATACCCTTTGTTGGCAATGACACAGGTCAAACATTTTCTGTAAGTCTTCACAAGGTTTTCACACACTGTTGCTGGTATTTTGGCCCAGTCCTCCATGCAGATCTCCTCTAGAGCAGTGATGTTTTGGGGCTGTCGCTGGGCAACACAGACTTTCAACTCCCTCCAAAGATTTTCTATGGGGTTGAGATCTGGAGACTGGCTAGGCCACTCCAGGACCTTGAAATGCTTCTTACGAAAGCCACTCCTTCATTGCCCGGGCGGTGTGTTTGGGGATCATTGTCATGCTGAAAGACCCAGCCACGTTTCATCTTCAATGCCCTTGCTGATGGAAGGAGGTTTTCACTCAAAATCTCACGATACATGGCCCCATTCATTCTTTCCTTTACACGGATCAGTCGTCCTGGTCCCTTTGCAGAAAAACAGCCCCAAAGCATGATGTTTCCACCCCCATGCTTCACAGTAGGTATGGTGTTCTTTGGATGCAACTCAGCATTCTTTGTCCTCCAAACACGACGAGTTGAGTTTTTACCAAAAAGTTCTATTTTGGTTTAATCTGACCATATGACATTCTCCCAATCCTCTTCTGGATCATCCAAATGCACTCTAGCAAACTTCAGACGGGCCTGGACATGTACTGGCTTAAGCAGGGGGACACGTCTGGCACTGCAGGATTTGAGTCCCTGGCGGCGTAGTGTGTTACTGATGGTAGGCTTTGTTACTTTGGTCCCAGCTCTCTGCAGGTCATTCACTAGGTCCCCACGTGTGGTTCTGGGATTTTTGCTCACCGTTCTTGTGATCATTTTGACCCCACGGGGTGAGATCTTGCGTGGAGCCCCAGATCAAGGGAGATTATCAGTGGTCTTGTATGTCTTCCATTTCCTAATAATTGCTCCCACAGTTGATTTCTTCAAACCAAGCTGCTTACCTATTGCAGATTCAGTCTTCCCAGCCTGGTGCAGGTCTACAATTTTGTTTATGGTGTCCTTTGACAGCTCTTTGGTCTTGGCCATAGTGGAGTTTGGAGTGTGACTGTTTGAGGTTGTGGACAGGTGTCTTTTATACTGATAACAAGTTCAAACAGGTGCCATTAATACAGGTAACGAGTGGAGGACAGAGGAGCCTCTTAAAGAAGAAGTTACAGGTCTGTGAGAGCCAGAAATCTTGCTTGTTTGTAGGTGACCAAATACTTATTTTCCACCATAATTTGCAAATAAATTCATTAAAAATCCTACAATGTGATTTTCTGGATTTTTTTTCCTCAATTTGTCTGTCATAGTTGACGTGTATCTATGAAGAAAATTACAGGCCTCTCTCATCTTTTTAAGTGGGAGAACTTGCACAATTGGTGGCTGACTAAATACTTTTTTTCCCCACTGTATAACATTTTCCGTCTAGATAGAACTGCCAAAGGGGGTGGAGTTGCAATTTACTGTAGAGATAGCCTGCAGAGCTCTATCATACTATCCAGGTCTGTGCCCAAACAGTTTGAGCTTCTACTTCTAAAAATCCACCTTTCCAGAAATAAGTCTCTCACTGTTGCCGCTTGCTACAGACACCCCTCAGCCCCAGCTGTGCCCTGGACACCATATGTGAATTGATTGCCCCCCATTTATCCTCAGAGTTTGTACTGCTTGGTGACCTAAATTGGGATATGCTTAATACCCCAGCCATCCTACAATCCAAGCTAGATGCCCTCAACCTCACGCAAATTATCAACGAACCTACCAGGTACAACCCTAAATCCGTAAACATGGGTACCCTCATAGATATCATCCTGACTAACATACCCTCTAAATACACCTCAGCTGTCTTCAACTAGGATCTCAGCGATCACTGCCTTATTGCCTGCGTCCGTAACGGGTCCGCGGTCAAACGACCACCCCTCATCACTGTCAAACGCTCCCTAAAACACTTTAGCGAGCAGGCCTTCCTAATTGACCTGGCCCAGGTATCCTGGATGGATATAGATCTCATTCCGTCAGTAGAGGATGCCTGGTTGTTCCTTAAAAAGTAATTTCCTCTCAATCTTAAATAAACATGCCCCATTCAAAAAATACAGAACTAAGAACCGATATAGCCCCTGGTTCTCCTCAGACTTGACTGCCCTTGACCAGCACAAAACATCCTGTGGCGTACAGCATTAGCATCAAATAGCCCCCGCGATATGCAACTTTTCAGGGAAGTTAGGAACCAATATACACAAGCAGTCAGGAAAGCAAAGGCTAACTTTTTCAAACAGAAATTTGCATCCTGTAGCACTAACTCCAAAAAGTTTTGGGACACTGTAAAGTCCATGGAGAATAAGAGCACTTCCTCCCAGCTGCCCACTGCACTGAGGCTAGGAAACACTATCACCACCGATAAATCTACAATAATCGAGAATTTCAACAAGCATTTTGCTACAGCTGGCCATAATTTCCATCTGGCTACCACTAACCCGGCCACCAACTCTGCACCCTCTGCTGCAACTTGCCCATGCCCCCCCCGCTTCTCCTTCACAAAAATTCAGACAGCTGATGTTTTGAAAGCGCTGCAAAATCTGGACCCCTACAAATCAGCTGGGCTAGACAATCTGGATCCTTTCTTTCTAAAACTAGCCGCCGAAATTGTCGCAACCCCTATTACTAGTCTGTTCAACCTCTCTTTCATAACGTCTGAGATCCCCAGAGATTGGAAAGCTGCCGCGGTCATCCCCTCTTCAAAGGGGGTGACACTCTAGATCCAAACTGCTACAGACCTATATCCATCCTGCCCTGCCTTTCGAAAGTATTTGAAAGCCAAGTTAACAAACAGATCACCGACCATTTCGAATCCCACCGTACCTTCTCCGCTATGCAATCCGGTTTCCGAGCTGGTCACGGGTGCACTTCAGCCACGCTCAAGGTCCTAAACGATATTATAACCGCGATTGATAATAGACAGTACTGTGCAGCCGTCTTCATCGACCTGGCCAAGGCTTTCGACTTTGTCAACCACCGCATTCTTATTGGCAGACTAAATAGCCTTGGTTTCTCAAATGACTGCCTCGCCTGGTTCACCAACTACTTCTCAGATAGAGTTCAGTGTGTCAAATCGGAGGGCCTGTTGTCTGGACCTATGGCAGTCTCTATGGGGGTGCCACAGGGTTCAATTCTTGGGCCGACACTTTTCTCCGTGTATATCAATGATGTCGCTCTTGCTGCTGGTGACTCTCAGATCCACCTCTACGCAGACGACACCATTTTGTATACATCTGGCCCTTCATTGGACACTGTGTTAACAAACCTCCAAACGAGCTTCAATGCCATACAACAATCCTTCAGTAGCCTCCAACTGCTCTTAAACACTAGTAAAACTAAATGCATGCTTTTCAATCGAACGCTGCTGGCACCCGCCCACCCGACTAGAATCACCACTCTCGACGGGTCTGACCTAGAGTATGTGGACAACTACAAATACCTAGGTGTCTGGTTAGACTGTAAACTCAACTTCCAGACTCACATAAAGAATCTCCAATCCAAAGTTAAATCTAGAATCGGCTTCCTATTTCGCAACAAAGCCTCCTTCACTCATGCTGCCAAACATGCCCTCGTAAAACTGACTATCCTACCGATCCTTGACTTCGGCGATGTCATTTACAAAATAGCCTCCAACACTCTACTCAGCAAATTGGATGTAGTCTATCACAGTGCCATCCGTTTTGTCTCCAAAGCCCCATACACTACCCACCACTGTGACCTGTACGCTCTTGTTGGCTGGTCCTCACTACATGTTCGTCGTCAAACCCACTGGCTCCAGGCCATCTATAAATCACTGCTAGGCAAATCCCGCCTTATCTTAGCTCATTGGTCACCATAGCAGCACCCACCCGTAGTCTGCGCTCCAGCAGGTATATCTCACTGGTCATTCCCAAAGCCAACACCTCCTTTGGCCGCCATTCCTTCCAGTTCTCTGCTGCCAATGACTGGAACAAATTGCAAAAATCTCTGAAGCTGGAGACTCTTATCTCCCTCAATAACTTTAAGCATCAGTTGTCAGAGCACCTTACCGATCACTGCACCTGTACACAGCCCATCTGAAATTAGCCCACCCAACTACCTCATCCCTATATTGTTATTTATTTTGCTCTTTTGCACCCCAGTATCTCTATTTGCACATAATCTCTTGCACATCTAGCATTCCAGTGTTAATACTATTGTAATTATTCTGCACTATAGCCTATTTATTGCCTTACCTCCATAACTTGCTACATTTGCACACACTGTATATATATTTTCTGTTGTATTTTTGACTTTATGTTTTTTACCCCATATGTAACTCTGTGTTGTTTTTATTGCACTGCTTTGCTTTATCTTGGCCAGGTCGCAGTTGTAAATGAGAACCTGTTCTCAACTGGCTTACCTGGTTAAATAAAGGTGAAATAAAAAATAAATAAAAAAAATGCTTCAGGAGGTGGTTATATCGGAGTGGGAGGTAGACCAAACAACAAATAGGGATGCACAGAATAATAATAAAAGGTTAAAAAGATCATATGAACATGACCCCAGTGTATATTTGGATGCAATAGGTCAACCCAGAGGAATTCCAAATGAATATAAGGCAAGAGATGAAATTAAAGCAGGATTTGAATCAATATTTGTCTGGATTACAACCAACAAAAACTTAGAATGGATCAATTATATTTATTATAATCAACAAAGGTTTATTAATTACACAGACTCTGCATTATCAGCTTTAGGAGAGCAAGTACAGGCTACCAGTAGAATGGCATGGCAGAATAGGCAGGCTCTAAACTGGCTTTTAGCAGAAAAAGGTGGAGTTTGTGTTATGTTTGGAGATGAATGTTGTACTTTTATCCCCAATAATACTGCCCCGGATGGTTCTTTCACTGAAGCAATGACTAAACTCAAGGGACTACGAAAAGAGGTTAAGGATAATGCTGGGTATGATGCTCATGTTTGGGACTGGATGGAATTAACTTTGGGAAAATGGGGTGCAATGTTTACAAAAATGGCAATAATGACAGGAATATCACTTGTAGTAATGGGAGTAGTGTTTTGTTGTATACTACCTCTGTTAAAATCACTTTTGATTCAAACCACAGTAAAACAAATGACTGTACAGACAATTGTTATTAGTTCAGACAAAGAAATACACCCAGTTCAGGGAGCTCCAGGACAGTATGTTAATAAATATGGGAAATCTTGTAATGTTAAAGGAGGACCAATGGACTGTCCATTTGGGAATCCTGAATGTCTGTATGGAGTTGTTCCTGGGGGTGGATGGGCCTGCCATGGTTACAAAGCCCAACAGGAAAATGTGGAGGTTAATTTAGAGGAAAACCTTGCAGACTTGTATCCAATACCTGACTGGGCTATGGGTCCTCATCAGGATGAGTCAAGTAATGAGGAAGATATATTGGTTTAAATATATGCGTGTGAAATGAAACCACATATGGCAAGGCTAAGAATATGTAAATGCACATGCTTACATTCATTAAAAAAATTAATCTTTGTATTATTTGGGACATTGTGGGAATGTCCCATAGGGGGGATTATATAGGATTATTTTATGTATCATTATGGCACATGTAGGGAGATGCCAAAGGTAAAATATAATAAACATGTTTGATATTTTATAATTCAGATACATGCTTAAATAATGAATATAGACATGTAGAATATGCTGTGTTTTAAATGAATGCATGTGTTCTTTCACAGAGGCTCTTAAACAGTGTGCATTACATTAGTTTTTTAAGAAGGGGCCTAAGCCACGCAGCCAATAGAATGATAGAATGAGAGGCTTCATATAGAAAAAAAACATTCATGTCATTTTGGAGTGGACATTGTGTGAACAGCTGGACGTTGAAAAAGAGGGGTGGTGCAGAGTGCAGAACAAAAAAAAAGTTAGGAATGTATGCATGTTTTTTTTCATATGTGTGTATATAAGAGATCTCTAAGCCAGAGAGAGACAGTTGTTCCATGGAGCAAGCTCAGGCTTTGTTATGCAATAAAGTCTAAATTCTTGAATTCACAAGCTCCGGTGTCTTGAGAGATATTTTTGAGTTGATTATCTATTAGTCAAATATTTCTACCACTACATCGTCAATTGAGAATAAATGAAACAATTTTGACTCCCGATGGTGGAACTGTCATGAATCCCGCTTCCTGAGTCTGTTTCTGCCTGTGTTGCCTATTTTCTGTCCTGGAGTCTGTTTCCTGAGGTTCCTGAACCGTCTGGTTGCCGGGCGACGAAGCTAGGCGGGAGATCTCTCCATTACCCGCACCTGCATCTCATCAGCTATCTGCACACCTGGTCCTGATCATCACCTATCCACTCCATAAGCTCTGACCTGACATCCATTCCCTGCCGGATCGTTAGCCATGAACAGTATGTTGTGTCAGCGTATCAGCCTCAAAGTTACTAGAGTTAGTTTTGTTGTTTTGTACTTTTTGCTTGCCGTGTACTTACCTCCGTTTACTCTGTCTACAGTTGTTCTCCCGGAACATTCACTCCACCATTGCCTGGTCGTCGGTGGCTTCTGTGACATCATTGGATCTGCCTATTCACTTCCACCAACTCACCTCCGCTGCCCGCTCCGTCTCCTGGATTATCCTGCTTCCACATTTGAGTCGTTAAATAAATACTCCCCTTCTCTCTACTCACCTTGTCCTGGTCTGCTTCTGGGTTCTGCTTTAGAGAATCGTGACAGGTGGTTAGTTATAGGATATGTAGTCCCTCCTACTGAGGAAGCATCTCAAACTAACCTATTTTCTATTTAAAGGTACAATCTTCTATTTCGTCAGCCTGACCTGACACTGTTTGGTGGGGCTGGGGAAATGTAATCACTGTCAAATTCAGGGTTGCGACTGCACTTGAAGAAACTTTCAAAGAAACGTTCAAAGTTCTTGACATTTTCCGGATTGGCCTTCATGTCTCTTCTCCTGCCATTATATGGACTTGGTCTTTTACCAAATAGGGTTATTTTCTGTAGTGGTGCGCGTCGCCAGCCCGGTCCAGCCTGTTCCTGCTCCCCGCACCAAGCCTGTGGTGCACATCGTCAGCCCGGTCCGGCCCGTTCCTGCTCCCCGCACCAAGCCAGTGGTGCGCGTCGTCAGCCCGGTCCAGCCCGTTCCTGCTCCCCGCACCAAGCCAGTGGTGCGCGTCGTCAGCCCGGTCCGGCCCGTTCCTGCTCCCCGCACCAAGCCAGTGGTGCGCGTCGTCAGCCCGGTCCGGCCCGTTCCTGCTCCCCGCACCAAGCCAGTGGTGCGCGTCGCCAGCCCGGTCCGGCCCGTTCCTGCTCCCCGCACCAAGCCAGTGGTGCGCGTCGTCAGTCCGGCACGGTCCGTGACTGTTCCACCGGTGCCTGGTCCGGCACCGGTCAGCTGCTCCACTCCGGAGCCAGAGCAATCCGCTCCACCGGTGTCCAGTCCAGCTCCGGCCAGCGGGACCAGACCAGGGGTGCTACGGGGGGGTAGAGGGAGAGTGGTGGTCACGCCCGGAGCCGGATCCGCCTCCGAGGCGGAATGCCCACCCGGCCCCTCCCCTGTTGTGTTTGGTTGGCGCGGTCGCAGTCCGCGCCTTTGGGGGGGGGGGGGTACTGTCACGCCCTGGCTCTGGGGACTCTTAAATGTTGAGCCAGGGTGTGGACTTGTTATGTTTAGTTTTCTATGGTTTTTTTTCTAGATCGTTTATTTCTATGTTGGCCAGGGTGGTTCCCAATCAGAGACAGCTGTAGCTCGTTGTCTCTGATTGGGGACCATACTTAGGCAGCCTGTGTTCACTAGTTGATTGTGGGATCTTGTTCCGTATGGTTTGTTGTATTACCTAGGACTTCACGTCTCGTTTTTTGTTTTTGTTCGTGTTGTGTACACTTAATAAAAGTATGTACGTCTATCACGCTGCGCCTTGGTCCGCTTCTCATAACGATCGTGACAATTCCGTTATTCATTAACATATGATAGCTATCAAAATTTGTTAAGGACTTTGAGGTTTCATATTTTGTCATGACAACTGTTGGTGTAACTGTTCCTTCTATGTAATCCCCTTTTAATTTAAGCTTTTATCCCAAATTATGAAATGCAGGACTTCAAAAGTACCTATGATACTAAGATAATGGTAAGTTTGCATTGGTTAGACCATATGGCACCATTTGATTGCAATACCATCAAAACAATTTATTTATGTCATATTTGTGAAATGGTCTTCATGCTGTGTCACTGCTGATAAATGGAAGTTAATGTTCCTTTCTTTTCTCCTTCACCATCAATCTAACAGTAAATGAAGTCAATGGAAATACCTCCATTCTACCACCATTCTCCACTGAGTTCCATCTTCACCACATGTAAAACCTGCATGATAACACCCAGTGTGGATCTGTAATATAATGTACATAATCAATACATTTATCTTATCTTTGATTGTCTGTGTGGTATCGCGTCGAATGCTGGTGGTTATTGCTGTCAACAAAGAGTCCGCTTAGGCTGCACCGTGATTAGAGGCTTTTATTAATATCACACGTTTACAGCATAAGTTACAGACCCGCGGTGTCTGGAGAAGCACCTTCCCAAATTAATCTGAATGCTTCTGACTCTTCTTCGTTTTTCCCCCAGTATATATAATCTCCCCAAGATGTGGGGGCTCCCTCTACTGTCCAATCCCCTGTCTACAACACACTTCCTGTCTGTTGTATGTGGCGTTACACTAAAACATTCCCTCTTGATACTAAAATCAACGTCCTCTCCGGTTCCACTTAAAACATTAACAACGTCATAATCTTCATATACGATATTCCCCCCTTCGAGACTAAACAGTCTCGAAAACAAACAGAATAGGATTATGACAAGTGACAATTTATCTTATTGAGTATCTTTAACATTAAACCAAAAACATTATTCTCTAGAGTGTAAATACCTTTCTATGAAATATGAATAACTGTTTATGAAGTGTGAATACATTACTATGAAATATGAAAAAATCTTTATGGAGTGTAAGAGCGAAAAACTGTCCGGCAGCCATCTTTCCAGATCCATCCATCAATCAAGACAGTAAAATTCTCTCACGGTCCCTCTGCCCCAGGCAACCACCTAGGTACTCCCGATAAACTCATAAACAATGTAAATGCATTTGAAACTATGATGCAATTAAATACACATGTAAGCCCCTGCAAACAAAATCCTATCCAAAAAATATCCACTCTAAGGCTGGTCAACCCATTGGACCCTACAGTGGACCTCTCCCTGCCTAGACTCCCTGTCCCTAAGCATCAACGAAATAAACAAAAACATCTAATTATGACACAATTACAGTGGGGAAAAAAAGTATTTAGTCAGCCACCAATTGTGCAAGTTCTCCCACTTAAAAAGATGAGAGGCCTGTAATTTTCATCATAGGTACACGTCAACTATGACAGACAAATTGAGAGAAAAAAATCCAGAAAATCACATTGTAGGATTTTTAATGAATTTATTTGCAAATTATGGTGGAAAATAAGTATTTGGTCACCTACAAACAAGCAAGATTTCTGGCTCTCATAGACCTGTAACTTCTTCTTTAAGAGGCTCCTCTGTCCTCCACTTGTTACCTGTATTAATGGCACCTGTTTGAACTTGTTATCAGTATAAAAGACACCTGTCCACAACCTCAAACAGTCACACTCCAAACTCCACTATGGCCAAGACCAAAGAGCTGTCAAAGGACACCATAAACAAAATTGTAGACCTGCACCAGGCTGGGAAGACTGAATCTGCAATAGGTAAGCAGCTTGGTTTGAAGAAATCAACTGTGGGAGCAATTATTAGGAAATGGAAGACATACAAGACCACTGATAATCTCCCTTGATCTGGGGCTCCACGCAAGATCTCACCCCCTGGGGTCAAAATGATCACAAGAACGGTGAGCAAAAACCCCAGAACCACACGGGGGGACCTAGTGAATGACCTGCAGAGAGCTGGGACCAAAGTAACAAAGCCTACCATCAGTAACACACTACGCCGCCAGGGACTCAAATCCTGCAGTGCCAGACGTGTCCCCCTGCTTAAGCCAGTACATGTCCAGGCCCGTCTGAAGTTTGCTAGAGTGCATTTGGATGATCCAGAAGAGGATTGGGAGAATGTCATATGGTCAGATGAAACCAAAATAGAACTTTTTGGTAAAAACTCAACTCAGTCGTGTTTGGAGGACAAAGAATGCTGAGTTGCATCCAAAGAACACCATACCTACTGTGAAGCATGGGGGTGGAAACATCATGCTTTGGGGCTGTTTTTCTGCAAAGGGACCAGGACGACTGATCCGTGTAAAGGAAAGAATGAATGGGGCCATGTATCGTGAGATTTTGAGTGAAAACCTCCTTCCATCAGCAAGGGCATTGAAGATGAAACGTGGCTGGGTCTTTCAGCATGACAATGATCCCAAACACACCGCCCGGGCAACGAAGGAGTGGCTTCGTAAGAAGTATTTCAAGGTCCTGGAGTGGCCTAGCCAGTCTCCAGATCTCAACCCCATAGAAAATCTTTGGAGGGAGTTGAAAGTCCGTGTTGCCCAGCGACAGCCCCAAAACATCACTGCTCTATAGGAGATCTGCATGGAGGAATGGGCCAAAATACCAGCAACAGTGTGTGAAAACCTTGTGAAGACTTACAGAAAACGTTTGACCTGTGTCATTGCCAACAAAGGGTATATAACAAAGTATTGAGAAACTTTTGTTATTGACCAAATACTTATTTTCCACCATAATTTGCAAATAAATTCAGAAAAAATCCTACAATGTGATTTTCTGGATTTTTTTTAATCATTTTGTCTGTCATAGTTGATGTGTACCTATGATGAAAATTACAGGCCTCTCTCATCTTTTTAAGTGGGAGAACTTGCACAATTGGTGGCTGACTAAATACTTTTTTTCCCCACTGTATGTATTACACATGCAAATATGTCTATATTTCATTGCAGACACTGGAATGTAGTCCACTACACTTCATCTCCCCGTAGTCTCGACTTCCAATGGATTGTTGATGATGGAATCGGAATCTTTCCACACCCTCTTTGTTTCATCTCCTCCAGTCATTGTCCTTTCACATTGTCCCTTCATATTGTCCTTGTTTGAGTATTTCAATCTCCACATATTCCCCCAAATGCTTCTGGAAGAAAAGAAAAGACCAAACAGTATCTTTTGCAAAACAACACTTTCAAATTAAACATCAATATCAACTAAGAATATAAAAATGATATATAAATGATGTATGAATCACATTAAATGATAGAATAATGACCTAGGATAATTATTCATTCATACACTTCCCCCCTTTGATTCATAAAATCATACTAAAATCACCCTAATATTGAAAAAAACAAATTGAAAAATGATCAAATAAACAAAAAGGATATTTATCCATTAGTACTCCATCCAGACCCCCTTGTCCATCTCCATCCAGATCAGGAACAGTCAACAACGGCATCTGAGTGTTGTCTCCAGGCATCACTCTCCAACCTATCTCAATATCATAGCTTTTGCAAAGGTCAGTAACAAAGTACAAAAGCAAAACATCACACACAACGCTATCAGAGCTGCAACTAAAATCTGAACCATCACTGCTCCTATTGGGCCTAACTGATCTTGCAACCAAGACTTCGCTGACCATCCAGCTCCCTCAGATCTCCCAAACGCATCCCTTATATTCTTCAATGCATATATAACCCTAGTGATAATATCTGAACTATCTGGACTGAAAGTATAACTAACATTATCAATATGATCTTCCCAAATGTTACACCATACCATGGAAAAAGTCCCCCCTTCTCCCTTAGATTTATACTTCAATGATAGGGTTGAAGCCTATGACATGTCGCCATGTATCTTTTCACCCTATTTTCAACCCTAGATTTATCTGTGTCCGGTGCTACCCCTCTTTTAATGGTAAAAGCCTTATATGGAAGCTTCAACGTTGACATGTAACAACATCCTGTCCATCCATAGGGTAAGAATATATATGCTTTATCACCACAAACCCTCCAAATATCTCTAAAATTCCCAATAGTTACATTGCCAGTCAAAAGCTAATCTTTTAACCATCAAAGTCCTGCTCTTCTTACTAACTGGAACATAAAAAGTTACATTATATTTCTCATTACTACCCTTAAGGTCATGCATACCCAAAGTTATCATATAATCATCACAATCTGATATTCCCATAAACATACCCCTTACATCATATGTTTTATTAGAACAAAAACAACTTTTAGCCCTCAATGGTTTCACCTCCAATACTTCAGGATTCGCTGTTACCTGATTTTACTTCCCATCTAACAAATTCCCATAGGTTAATTCATTTAACCAAGAACATCTAAAACCTAGGCTTAAACAAATGTTCTGACAACGACATTATTTTATCTGTTACTGACTGTTGCTGATACCACAGTCATGACAAAGCATAAGATTGACACATACTTGATAGAGATCGAACCCCACGTCTCTGAAATGTTTGGCTGGAATTCTCAACAGACATGGACCCTCAAGATTCCTCCCTGATCTTACAGAATGAGCTGCTGGAACCAAAGATTCCTACCTGCTATCTTTAATTTTTCACAACAGAAGAATCAAACCCATCCATTTAGTTTCTCTCTTCCCTAACGAGCGGTACTGATCAGATACCTCTCCTTGTCTGTCATTAAAATCAAAGACCTCATCCTGTACCTCCATGATAGTATCTTTCACTATTTCAGATGAATCTATATTCTCTCTACCACTATCTGCTCTCCTTTTTTAACCCTATCCTTACTAAGTTGTTGTTTGTGTCTGTGTCATAGTTCCTACATCTGTTATCGCCGTCGTATCATTAATCCCTTTCCAAAGTTACCATTAAAGTAGTTGATTTAGTTGATGTATTAACCTTAATTATTTCTAGTGGGAAAGCTACCGATATCCTATGTGCATTATTTACTGTTGGAGTGACTACTGTAATCTACTCCTCCTGAACTCCTTCGGTGACTGTGGAAGCTTCAACAGACTTCAAATCTTCAATTATAAGCGTCACTTTACGAACTACATAGCCTTTTAACCAATAATTCTTAACCGGAACAAATTTTAATGCTTGCACTAGATAAGTACACATATATTCTCCCTGATCTTTCTCTGTAACATTACGCAAAATAAGTGAACAATCACTCATAACCCTCTTCCACTTCATATTGTTGTACAAACTATACCTCTTTTGACTAGGTGCAACAGCTTCTACTCCTGGTCCTGATAACAATACTTCTTCTCCATAATTATCTCTCCATGTGGGAGGAACGTCCCCATCCTAACCCTAATAAGTATGTTTCCCCCTAAAATTGGTGCTGGAGCTATTGGTTCCCTTATAATCAAATGCGATATATTTATGGCTTTAATAACTATCAATGTTGAAAGAGTTAAATTGCTTCTCACTGTTGTTATAATAGACTGAAGTGTTGATGTCATTGTTGTTACTTCTAGTTTCCCCAAAGCTTTGAACTCTTTGCTTGTACTTCCATCTATCACCACTAGTGTCACTTTTTCCAACTCTCAGTCCTACCTCTAATCCCTTACTTTCAAACTTTTGATTATAAAAAATACACCAACAATTACCTTGATCTTCCTGCTGGGAATTGTAAATATAGATACTCAATCACCCTCAATCTTCTCTTATCATTCAGCAACACATACTTTCTCAATGCATCTGCTCCTAACAGATCTAAACTCCTACCATATCTTCCCACTAAACTCTAAAATGTCCTTCACCACTGTTCTCTCTCTCTTACTACTAACTTTGAAACTTAGCTTACTGTCTTAGAGTTCCTTCAACCCTAGTTCTCCTAACTTATTTTAATCTAATCTTTTCTCCTAACCTTTAAAAACCTTTTCCACTGATTTATTCACAAAATCCCTTCACCACCAATTTTTAGGATATGTGATTGGGAAAGTCCCCACATGCTTCTGACTTCTTTACACACAGACTTGGCAAACAACTAAACACCTTTTAGCCTAGCCTGAAATTTCTTGGTGTAAGAATGTAACCCAGAATAACAGTCACCCCTTTTAACTTTATTTTCCAGACAGATTATCTAATAGGCAGTCTAACAGATTATCATCCTTCCTATGATATTATCTTTTTAAGCAAATATGATTCCCAAAAACCCTACTTTTTAACATCTTCTACCAGACAGCCGTTTAGTGTACATCTTATTGTACAATTCAATTTAAACAATGCATCTCTTCCCAACACTGCAATAGGTATATGTTCTAATATTAGAATGTCTATTTTAATTTCTCTTTGATTTTTTATAGCATAGCTCAATTGGTTCCCTAAGAGTAATTAACTGTTTTACTACCTCAAATCCCTATCCTAATTAGTTAATTTTACATAGTGAGATGTCTAACCTCTTTAGGCTCAACACAGATAAAAGCTTTTCCACTATTCACTATTCACTATCACTTCTCATAGTCCTCTGGTTTTACTTCAATTGTTAGATATTTTCTCTTCTTCTCTAATCGGTGCTATCAGCTGACACCCCCCTTCGTATCTTCTAGGCTCTAGAATCCTTAGGGTTCACCTGGAGAACAGGTGATCTTGACTGGCCCCTGTATCTTCCTTAAAAATGTTCTCTGTTGTTCCCTCCTGGCCCATTGCACTCACAGGTAAAGTGACCACCCTGTCCATAATTATAACAGTCTTCTGGAGATTGCTGGAAGTGTAGCTGAAATCTTCCTCCTCCTTCTAAGCCTTCTCGTCCTCTTCCTCTCCAATTCTGTGTCTGTCCAGAAACTGGCTGTGGATATGAAACACCTGGTACCCCCCTTGTTGGCTGGTACAATTGCATTTGATATTGTTCAGTTGAAGCTGTAACAGTGATTGTTGATTTGGTTCACTCTGATTCTTCATAACCAAAGCTTCTCTTCTCCTTCTCCACCAGTTGTATGATTGAGTTTTTTTTGAGAGTTTCTTCGTCCTGTTCTTTGTTGTTGACATATCAGGATTCTTCAAAAGCTTATATTCTAAGTTCTGTCCTCAAAATATCATCTTCCATCATCTTCTTACTATTGGCCTCAATGTATTCTTCTCCTCCAATTCTTGGGATTATTTTCTCAGCAGGTTCTCCTTCTGTATCTTCTCTTCTTGAGTTGTTCATCCAGTTGTGCTACTTCTTCTAAACTATTCGCTTTATCCAGGCATGATAAGCATCGGTCTATATCTTCTTCTATTTCTTCTGTGCCAGTCCTTGTAGGACAAACTCCTTTTGAATACACAGCACCTTTAGTCTCCTCTTTATCGCTGTCTTCATCTGAACTCGAATCTCTTGTATCCTTCTTCCTTCACCTTCCATCAGAGATCAAATCTCTAGTATCCTTCTTTCCTCTCTTGCCAACTTCCTTCTGATCACAGAGTCATATCCACCCATGATCTCTTCTCAATCACTCTGATCTTCATCTTCATCATCTTCTTCAAGTTCCATCTTCCTTAACCTCACTCTTCTCTTCCAGACATCTCATTTTCTTCCTTCTGGAGTTTTGGATTCATCTTTATCATCGTTTCTGCTTGTCCTCTATCTATTATTCGTTCATCTTCCTCTCCGATGCAATAATCACCCTGCTGGATGATCACTGGAAGCTGAGGATAAACATCCCTAAGCTCTACTTCCTTCTCGTAAGGTGGGTGTCTTTCTGCTGAATCCGTATGTGAGAAAGGTGTACTAACTTCTGCCATTAGTTTTTCTATCACCTTCTCTATACCTTTGTTTATCGCTGGAATCTTTTATCAGTTTTTGTTTGAGAATGAAGGGCAACTTTTATTTCATTTGCCGGATAACCTAACACTACTTTAGTTAAAGGATTACTATTTTTTCCCTATATCAACCGGTGTAATCACCTTCATAGCCTTGCTGTCCTTTCTCCCCATTATAACAACCCTTTTATATTCCTTTATCGTGAATTATTTTATTTTAGACTATATAGCCTATGGCTTCCCCCCTTTAATTATTAATATAACCTAAACAACCCCCAAAATTGTTTAGGTTATATTAATTTTTAAATTTTTTTTTTTTTTTTTTTAAATCAATCAATAAAAATATGACTATGAAATAATTCAATTAAAATTTCTATTCAAAAACCATTTCTAATTAAAATAAAAAATCAATTAAAAAATCAATTAAAAATTATGAATAATTAAAACCAATTTTTTATTTCTACATCCTATGTCACCAATTTATCAATTAGTGGTGGCTATCTTACCACAACCCATCAAATGCAAGTAGTCAACTTCAGACTACAATACCCATAAACAAAGCCTGTAACCCTACCATTACTACAATTCCCATAAACCCCCTTGCTCTATAGGCACCTAATTATCTTTATTTTACAGAATAATATCAGTCCTTGATTCCCAACACAACTGTAATTAACCCCAGTGATGCACAGAGCCTCCCAACTGTAATTTTGAATGAATCAGTATTTTGCCAAGCCTATGTGAAATTGTCATAGCATCAGATATCCTGTAGGGGAAGATTTTGTAACAGACCAGTACCAAAACCTTTTTGACTTGATCCTCTGTCGCGTCACGTGACGTGTACGTCAGCCCCCCTTCTCTTTCTCTCTCCATTGTTCCTCTCATATGACAAAAGAACAGAGACACAAAAAGATTTTTGTAGTTAATGCAATCACTGAGTTATTTCAACCACATTCAATATTCCCCCACTCACATTCGCTTTAAGACTTAACTCAGGATTAAATAGATCGCTCAAAAACATTTTTATTTTAATTTTTATTTATTTTAATCGTCTTCTAATTCAATTTATTATAATCCGTCACCATATATCTAATTTATAAATTCACTACATCTCAACAAATAGTTTCATTTTCGAACAACAGTCACTTTAACGATTTAGAAGATTCGTGTCCAAATACCTCTTGTCTGTGGCTATTTCTCCCCCTGCAGTGTAACCCCACAGAAATATGACCCTTTACCCACAATCCCGTGTTGTAGTTTTAGCAAATCACCTCGTGTCGTAGTTTTAGCGCCGTAAAATCAAGCGCATGCGCAAATCCATTTAACCATACGATTGCCACACAATAGAACGCCAGCGTTCTACCTCAGTTCGCATGCGCAAATCCATTTTACACTTATAGTCAGACAATTACACATAACAGAGCTCACATTTGCGTAGAACTCTGAATTCCACCCACACACAAACACATTTAAGAGGCTTATCTCATCGCAATGAGACCTCTAAGGACACGTTAGCATGTAGCACGCAACACAATTAGCATTTAGCCTTTAGCATTAGCCGCTATGTACAATGTGGCATGAACCCCAATCCAGCATTTAGCATTAACATTAGCCTTAGCCTTTAGCTAACTGCGGCCTACCACACACAAATAAGCATCCTGCACTGCCCTTTTTCTTTTGACATATTTTCCTACCGTTTTGTGCTACCGTGGATTTAATGACAATTCACCGAGAAATCACACCCAATCAGACCCCCCGTCGGACGAAAGTCGAGCAATAATCACAAATCAGATAAATTCCATCAACCCGAGTTTTTCTTTAAAAACACACCGACTTGCACATTCTATCGTGCAAGCGGATTTGTCGGCCCATTTCTAAAATGGCCCCCCTGGGGTCTTAAGCGGTACAGTGCTCTAATGTATGCATATCTGCCTTAATTGTACACCTTCAATACTTAATTCCTACCGTTTTATGCTCTAAAATTCCAATTATCTGCCGTTTACCATTGGAATCACATTTTAGAATATTATTACAGACTCCTAGTCGACCGCAATACCCCACATCAACAACGACCCAAGTACTTTTAACTGTACACCTTCAATGCCCTCTCATGAATCAGCGGAATAACTAATGCCCAAATTTTGTGAGTAATCTCACCTTTAAAGCCGGCTTGGGCAGTAGTCAACTCGCGACTCAGGAAGGGAACCAAGAACGATGCAATCAGAATCTCAGCAGTGCCTCCATTTGTGGTATCGCGTCGAATGCTGGTGGTTATTGCTGTCAACAAAGAGTCCGCTTAGGCTGCACCGTGATTAGAGGCTTTTATTAATATCACACGTTTACAGCATAAGTTACAGACCCGCGGTGTCTGGAGAAGCACCTTCCCAAATTAATCTGAATGCTTCTGACTCTTCTTCGTTTTTCCCCCAGTATATATAATCTCCCCAAGATGTGGGTGGCTCCCTCTACTGTCCAATCCCCTGTCTACAACACACTTCCTGTCTGTTGTATGTGGCGTTACACTAAAACATTCCCTCTTGATACTAAAATCAACGTCCTCTCCGGTTCCACTTAAAACATTAACAACGTCATAATCTTCATATACGATATCTGCTTTATTGTGTAGTTTGTTATGAAATATATAACACATTATGCAATGTAAATTTGCAATATGAAGCGTAATGTGGGCTCTGTAATGTTAACAATGTAATGTAAACAGTCAATACAAGTATTTACTGTACACTGTATTGTGAAGTGTGGAGCCAAAAAGTTAATGAAGCTGGAGTGGTTTATTGTTTTTAATGATGTAAAAACAGAATGATTCATTAAGATTGACATCTATTTATCCATGAAGTCTGTTGTTCTTTGTCTCAAGTGTGACCAGTAATATGTTGATATGACCTGATGACATTCAGTTAATTCATTCCTACAAAGCTGGGTGTTGGTTCTAAGTGATCAGTGGTGTAGTGGAGGGTATACACAGGTATATGCCGTATACCCACTTATTTTTCAGTGGGCATTGCGTATACTCACTTCTTAAACCCCACTGATACCTAGCAAAGTAGTGTATTGGAGGTATACACCGTATCAATTAATAGGGCTGATTGAACAGATGTGAATGTTTAGCTTAAAATGTTGATAAACTATTATTTCTTCACATTTTAGGCGCAGCAATGTACACTTAAGTGATAATGCCCTTGAAGCCGATGTTTGAAGGATATATTGGCACGGGTACCAATATATCCTCCAAACACCGGCTTCGAGGGCATTATCACGTTTATACAACAGGTTACCAACATATTCAAATAATGATTGACATATTTTCATTAAAAACGTTATTTTATTCATTCATACTATTTCATCCTTTCACAAGATATAGTCCTGACACAAATCTAGGGTTGCTACCCAAGCCGGCTGGTCGTTTGTTCTATCGGTTCTGCTGTTAGAGACGCGACCAGTCGTTCAGTCTTTTCGTTCTGTATATATGGACGTGTAGTATCTGAACAGTTTATAATTTTGGCTGACGTTTGCAAATGGTGTGATAGATTAACTTTACTCTGCTTTGCTGAAACATCTGGAAAGCATTACTACAGGGGCCCCCTGCAACAGAGGAGACTTGGATATGTGGAAGCCAGGGATTGGTCTATCAAAATCCACCCATATTATGTTACATAGGATTAAATACCATGGTTGGAACAAAGGACGGGGAGAATAATCATTTTAGATTGGGTTAGTTGTTCTCCGGATTTCTGCAGAAATCTGTAAATTGACGCTGGAACCTTTGATATAATAAACCTTTATAATCAAGTACAGTGTCAAGCGGATTTCTTGTCTACACAGCATATCAGCATCGTTGTCCTGACACCACATTAATTGGCGACGAGGATTTGGGACGTGTTGCGTCTTTTCTCAGCGTTTCATCATGGGCCGCGAGCTGACTCCCGCTACAGAGGCCGGCAGATAAGGTGAGCTTTCTCACAACTTTGGGCGCTGATCAGTTCATGTGGCTGTGTGTGTGCGTTGAGGGGATGTACCGTCAAAGGACTTGTGTGTGCGCCTTGCTGTTATTTGCTGTGGGATGACAATCCGTTCTAAATTTCTAAATTTGTTTGCTTTGAAAACAACGCAAACAGGGGGGAGTGTCTATAGGAATTGATAACGCTGGGCACAGGGATATTTGGCTTGAATACATTTAAAGGAGTGTCCAGGAATAGAATGAAGGAATAAGACAAGGAAATAAGGAAAAAAGTATACTGTTAGGACGTCGCTGATCTACGGAAGCCCTCAAACGAGGCGATCATTAAGATGGGCCGTAAATCCTAGGAAAGTCACTAGGTTGACTTTCGGGTCAGTTCTGGGAACTGTGAGATTGTACAATATGTATTCAATTGCATGTTACCTCTCGGAATATAGTTGACGAAGTATATGTCCGATGTAGCCTCTCATTGAATATCTGCAACTCAAGGTAGCAGAAATTTAGGAAGGAATATAAAGGAAAAAAGGAGCGACGTAAGCATGCTTTAGAGTATTGTATGAACGGATGCATTCTTGTTTGATTATGTGTGTGTGTGTGAAAGAGAGCCTATGCGTGTACATGGGGAGGTCTCTGCTGTGTTCCAGCTGTGTGTCGACTCATGCTATGATAGCATTTATGTTAGAGATATATACATATATATGTTTTGGTTGAGAACAGGGGTTTTAGTTTTTTGTAAGGAAATATGTTAGTTAAGGTTAAAACCTTATGAGTCTCCATTTGAGAGAACGTTTCCAGAATTGTTAAAATATATGAGCCCCCCGGGAGGACGTTATGGTTAAAACCTTATGAGTCTCCATTTGAGAGAACGTTTTTAAACATTGTAAAAAAATATATATATAATATTATATAATTATTTAATTTATTTAATTAAAAAATAATAATAATAATAGGAGGGATTGATAAGCAACATAGCTAAAAGTTTTTGGGGTTTACAAATTAATTATTTAAAAATAATAATAAAATAATTCACAATAAAGGAATATAAAAGAGTGGTTACAATGGGGAAAAAGGACATCAAAACTATGAAAGTAATTACTCCTGTTGATGTAGTACAAAATAGTAACCCTTTAGAAAAAAAAGGGGAACAACGTAAAGAAAAGAGACAAAGAGAGCTGGGTGTTCTTAAGTTGTTTGAAAATGAGGGACAAAAACTGATAAAAGATACAAAAGATAAAAGAGACAGAGGTATAGAGAAAATGGCAAAAGAGGCGAAGATAACAGAAAAACGAATGGCAGAAGTCAATACACCTTTCTCACACACGGATTCAGCAAAGAGGCCCCCACCTTACGAGGAAAAAGTAGAGTTTAAGGACGTCTATCCTCAGCTTCCAATGATCATTCAGGAGGGTGATTATTGCATCAGAGATGAAGATGAACGAATAATAGAGAGAGGACAAGCAGAAACGACCATAAAGATGAATCCAAACTCCAAAAGTAAGAAGAAAATGACACGTCTGGAAACTAAGGGTAGAGTGAGGTTCAGGAGGATGGAATTTGAAGATGATGATGATGATGATCAGAGTGATTCAGAAGAGATAATGGGTGGATATGACCCTGTAATCAGACAGAGGTTGGCCAGAGCGGAAAGAAGGGGTGATGGAAGTTGGAAGGAGAAGGATACAAGAGATCCGAGCTCTGATGACAGTCAAGATGAAGACAGCGATAAAGATTTGGAGATTAAAGGTGCTTCATGTTCAAGAGGATTTTATTCTACAATGACTAGCACAGAAGAAATAGAAAGAGATATAGACCGATCCATATCATGCTTGGATAAGGCGAATAATTTAGAAGAAGTAAGAGAACTGGAAGAACAACTCAAGACGCTGAAGATACAGAAGGAGAAACTGCTGAAAAAAGAATCTCAAAAATTGGAGAGGAAATACATATTGAGGCCAAGAAAAGGGAACACAAGTAAGAAGATGATGCCAGTGATAATTCGAGGACAGAACCTGGAGTATAAGCCTTTGCAGAATACCGATATGTCAGATATACTTGAGAAGCTGCCTACTCTTCAAGATGAAGCATATCCTTGGATTTCAAAGTTGGAAGAAATTACGGTGGGAACACAGTCTGCCATAGGAGACATTAAAACACTTTTGGCTAATCTCCTTGGGATTCCAGGTATGGAAGAAATTTTTCAGAGAGCTGGACTTCATCGATATGTGGGGACTGCGGTGAATGATCCTGAATTGCTAGCTGCAAGCAGAAATCGGCTGTTGAGAGCACTGAAAGATACGTTTCCAACAAATGTGCATCCTGACAACATTCTGATTGACCCACTAGGACAACAAGAAAATCCGAGAGCCTATGTTCATCAAGTGTGGAGAAATATTACCGGAAATGATCCAGATGTGAGTCAAATAGAGCAGTCAATTTTGCGAGCTAAACTGCAGATGGGACTGCCCTCACCAGTAAGGAGCAAACTGGCAGAGGTGGTTGGACTTGAAAGCATGACAAAAGGTGTCTATACAGATCATATAGCCCATCAAGTGGATCTGTACCGGAAAAAGGAACACAACCAGAAAGAACAGGACCAAGAAACTCTCAGAAAACTCAATCAAATACAACTGGTGGAGAATAAGAAGGAGAAGAAACAGGCTTTGGTTATGCAGAATCAGTGTTCACCAAATCAACAATCACTGCCACAGCTTCAACCGAACCAGGTCCAATAGCAATTGTACCAGCCACCACTAGTGGGACCAGTTGTTTCATATCCACAGCCAGTTTCTGGACAGACACAGAATTGGAGAGGAAGAGGACGAGAAGGCTTAGGAAGAGGAAGAGGAAAAAGATTTAAGCCATACTTCCAGCAATCTTCAGAAGTGTGTTATAATTGTGGACAGGTTGGTCACTTTGCCCGTGAGTGTAATGGGCCAGGAGGAATTTCAGAGGAAGATACAGGGGCCAGTCAAGATCATCTGGAGGACCGGTGAACCCTTATATTGGCCCGGAGCAAGGATTCTAGAGGTGCCCAGAAGATCCGATAGGGGGATGTCAGCTGGTAGCGTCAGGACCAGAAAAAGATCCAACAATTGAGGTGAAAGTAAACAACCGACCATTGGAGGTGATGGCGGATAGCGGAGCTGCTTTCACCTGTGTTCGGCCTAAAGATGCTACACATCTCCCTATGTCCAATCAACTAATTAGGACAATCGGATTTGAGGGAGTGAAACAGCTGATTCCTCTTACGGAACCAATTGAGCTCTGCTATAAAAATCAGAAAATTACAATACCCATACTGGTATCAGAACATACACCTATTGCATTGTTGGGAAGAGATGCATTGTGTAGATTGAACTGTACAATAAAATGTACGCCAGACGGCTGTCTGGTAGAAGTGCCAAAAGAAAAGGTTTACCAATTGTTGATGACGACAGAGATGGATTCTTCTTCAGTATTTTGGATTGGAATTCTCAGTGCAGATTTTTTGAAGCAGGCTAAGATATGGGAGAAATTCATTGTGGCAAACATGCCAGGTGCGAGGCTTCCAGAATATCAATTTCATTGTACGCTCAAGTATTTCAAGAATGCTGCCCAATCGAACTCAGAGGAATGGTTGAGTCATCAACCAAAGAAAGTTCAACTCAGCTCATGTTGCATAATTTTAGGACCACAAGGAGCAGCTATGAAGATAAACACAGACGATTATCTGGATAAAGAATTTGAGATTGAGAAGAGTGTGCCACATGTGACCTTGTTGGTTTCTGAAGGCTATGAGCAGAAGCAAATAGGAGAAATGATGACAGAAGCAGAGAAAGCTGTTTTCGTACCGATTAAAGAGAATTTGGCGATTTGGAGGAGTGAAGATCAGCGATTTCTCAAAATCATGATTTCGGCTCAAGGACAAGTACAGCCACAAGCTGTACGGATGACACATGAATATATTTGCAGTGCGAAGATGGATTCAGACCCTATGAAAGAGGAGATGTTGCGACAAGTTCCAGAATGTTTGTGGTCTCAACACAATACCGATATTGGACTTGTGAAATCAGCCCAACCGGTGAAAGTTGAACTTCGACCAGGAGCCAGACCTCCTTGGAAGAATCAGTATCCATTGAAAGATGAAGCAATCCAAGGGATCGAACCACAAATTGAAGGACTTTCGAAAGCAGGTGTTTTGAGGACAACAAAAAATCCTCAGAGTAACACACCTTTGTTGCCTTTGAAGAAACCCGATGAGACTTATCGTATGGTTCATGATTTGAGAGCAGTGAATGAAGTGGTAACTGATTTTCCAGCAGAAGTGTCAGACCCGCATACCTTGTTAGCCCAAATTCCTCCTGATGCGACACATTTCACAGTGTTAGACTTATGTGGTGCATTTTTTAGTGTTCCACTTAATGTAGAAAGTCAGGGTTTATTTGGGTTCACATATAAGGGACAGTTCTATGAGTACAGTAGGTTGCCACAGGGGTACAAGCATAGCCCGCACATTTTCAATAAAGTACTGAAGGATGATTTGGTAGGGATAGATCAGATATTGCAAAGCACTTTTATTCAGTACGTGGATGATATAATTATCTGCTCACAGAATGAGGAAACATGTCATGAAGACTCAATTAAATTGCTACAGGTATTGGCAGAAAAGGGGCATAAGGTTTCACAGAAAAAGTTGCAATATTGCCAGGAGAGGGTTGTTTATTTGGGTCAGAAAATAACGCATGGACACAGAAGCATTTCGGACAGTCAATTGGAAGCTATTCGTAAGGCTCCAAAGCCTAGAACTGTCAGAGAGATGATGACATTTCTTGGTATTGCTGGTTATTCTTCAACTTGGGTTGAGAGCTATGCTAGTTTGACGGGACCTTTGAGAGCTATGGTTAAAGATACTGGGAGTGGTCAACTCCATAGCAATCTTCCCTGGACACAGGAAGGCCTTGTGGCATTTGAAACTATCAAACAGAGGTTACAGGAGGCACCTGCACTCACACTACCAGACTACTGGAGGTAAACATGCATGTGCAGTTCTTTGTCAGCCGACAGGTACAGGGACGAATCCTCAGCCTATTTCCTACTACTCTACTGCCTATTCAGAAGTAGAACTAGGGCTACCACTGTGCTACAAAGCAATGGTGGGAGTACATTCAATGTATGACAAAGCATTATCTGTTACGGTGGGTTACCCAGTAACAATTCTTACCCATCATAGTCTCAGAAATCTTCTGAACTATGGGAAATATACATTGACTATGCCTAGGCTCAGAGACTATCATAGGCTCTTAGAGCAGGAAGATGTCACCCTAGTGAGGTGTGATACGGTGAATCCAGCCGAGAATTTGCCAACTTCAGAGGATGGTGAGCCACATGATTGTGTTCAAGAAGCAGAAAAATACTTGAGGCTTAGATCAGATTTGCAAGCCTTTCCATTACGTGAGGCAGACCTGGAGTATTGGACTGATGGGTCTTGTTATCGTGTGGGAGATAAATTGTGTGCTGGCTATGCAGTAGTTAAAGCCCAAGGAACTGGATTTGTAGTTGAAAAGGCTGAAGTAATACCACAGCCTGTGTCTGCACAACTTGCTGAACTTGTGGGGCTAACAGAAGCATGCTTGTTAGCAGAAGGAAAGCGAGTGACGATATACGCTGATTCTGCATATGCACACAGTGTATGTCATTTGTTTGGAGCAGTGTGGAAAGGTAGAGGGTTTAAGAAAACGGATGGTTCTCCAATACAACATCATGCGCAAATAATGAAATTGTTGCATGCTATGATGAAGCCTAAAGAGATAGAGATAGCTAAGTGTGCAGCTCATAAAACCGATGTGTCAAAAGTCACACAAGGGAACAAAGCTGCTGATGAAGCTGCAAAAGCCGTCACAGGAGCGGACAAATTGGGCAAAGTTTTTCTGGTCACTCATGGAGTGGACTTGGAACACAAAAGTACGCTTAAGGATGTGATTTTGATGCAGGAAGCTGCTTCTACGATCGACAAACAGTTATGGCGAGACCGAGGTGCCGTCAAAGATGCTACTGGTCTTTGGAGAAACCATGAGGGGTTGATAGTAGCGCCTCTAGACCTATTAGGTCTGATGATTCAGGAAGCACATGGGTTAGCTCATGTTGCAAGAGGGGAGGTTAGGAGAAAGATCACAAAGGAGTATGGTTTTTGGGTACCATATTTGCTTGAACAGGTTGACTATGTCATAGGCAGGTGCACAATCTGTCTGAAAAATAATGTTCGCAGGGGTGTGACTGTTCTTCCTGATCACATTCCTACACCGAGAGGTCCTATGCGTGAGTTGGTTATCGACTTTGTTGATATGATAAAACCAGTTGATGGGAAAAGATACATGCTGGTGGTTGTACATAGATTTTCACGATGGCCGGAGGCCTGTCCAACCAAGCGAAAAGACGCTCAATCGGTTGCCAAGTTCTTGTGTAAAGAAGTCATAAGCAGGTGGGGACTTCCCGATCGAATATCCTCAGATAATGGGAAGGAATTTGTGGATAAATCAGTGAAATTGATGTTGCAAAAATTGGGAATTAAGCAACGTCTTGGAGCAGTTTATCACCCACGAAGTCAAGGGATTTGTGAAAAAATGAACGGTGTTTTGAAAAATCGCATTGTCAAAATTTGCCAGCATACAGGTCTAAACTGGATAGCGGCGCTTCCTTTAGCATTAATGGTGTGTCGCTCAAGTGAGTTGCGTGATCTACGTATGACACCCCATGAACTGGTCACAGGAAGAAGGATGCCTACGCCTTGTTTGCGAACAAGCGAAAAGGGTCCAAGTTTGGCTCTTTTGGAAGATTAAATGAGAGCGTACGTTACATACAGTGGGGAAAAAAAGTATTTAGTCAGCCACCAATTGTGCAAGTTCTCCCACTTAAAAAGATGAGAGAGGCCTGTAATTTTCATCATAGGTACACGTCAACTAGGACAGACAAATTGAGATGTATTTTCCCAGAAAATCACATTGTAGGATTTTAAATGAATTTATTTGTAAATTATGGTGGAAAATAAGTATTTGGTCACCTACAAACAAGCAGGATTTCTGGCTCTCACAGACCTGTAACTTCTTCTTTAAGAGGCTCCTCTGTCCTCCACTCGTTACCTGTATTAATGGCACCTGTTTGAACTTGTTATCAGTATAAAATACACCTGTCCACAACCTCAAACAGTCACACTCCAAACTCCACTATGGCCAAGACCAAAGAGGTGTCAAAGGACACCAGAAACAAAATTGTAGACCTGCACCAGGCTGGGAAGACTGAATCTGCAATAGGTAAGCAGCTTGGTTTGAAGAAATCAACTGTGGGAGCAATTATTAGGAAATGGAAGACATACAAGACCACTGATAATCTCCCTCGATCTGGGGCTCCACGCAAGATCTCACCCCGTGGGGTCAAAATGATCACAAGAACGGTGAGCAAAAATCCCAGAACCACACGGGGGGACCTAGTGAATGACCTGCAGAGAGCTGGGACCAAAGTAACAAAGCCTACCATCAGTAACACACTACGCCGCCAGGGACTCAAATCCTGCAGTGCCAGACGTGTCCCCCTGCTTAAGCCAGTACATGTCCAGGCCCGTCTGAAGTGCATTTGGATGATCCAGAAGAGGATTGGGAGAATGTCATATGGTCAGATGAAACCAAAATAGAACTTTTTGGTAAAAACTCAACTCGTCGTGTTTGGAGGACAAAGAATGCTGAGTTGCATCCAAAGAACACCATACCTACTGTGAAACATGGGGGTGGAAACATCATGCTTTGGGGATGTTTTTCTGCAAAGGGACCAGGACGACTGATCCGTGTAAGGGAAAGAATGAATGGGGCCATGTATCGTGAGATTTTGAGTGAAAACCTCCTTCCATCAGCAAGGGCTTTGAAGATGAAACGTGGCTGGGTCTTTCAGCATGACAATGATCCCAAACACACCGCCCGGGCAACGAAGGAGTGGCTTCGTAAGAAGCATTTCAAGGTCCTGGAGTGGCCTAGCCAGTCTCCAGATCTCAACCCCATAGAAAATCTTTGGAGGGAGTTGAAAGTCCGTGTTGCCCAGCGACAGCCCCAAAACATCACTGCTCTAGAGGAGATCTGCATGGAGGAATGGGCCAAAATACCAGCAACAGTGTGTGAAAACCTTGTGAAGACTTACAGAAAACGTTTGACCTGTGTCATTGCCAACAAAGGGTATATAACAAAGTATTGAGAAACTTTTGTTATTGACCAAATACTTATTTTCCACCATAATTTGCAAATAAATTCATTAAAAATCCTACAATGTGATTTTCTGGATTTTTTTTTCTCATTTTGTCTCTCATAGTTGACGTGTACCTATGATGAAAATTACAGGCTTCTCTCATCTTTTTAAGTGGGAGAACTTGCACAATTGGTGGCTGACTAAATACTTTTTTCCCCCACTGTATATGGCCAATTTTCATAAAAAAATGTCCACATATGTTTCTGACAGGCAAAGAAAATTAGAGGTGCAGGAGAAGCTTGATGAGCAAAAAAGGAGTACAGTGCAACCTGGGGACAAGGTGTTCGTGAAGGTATTTAGAAGGAAGTGGTATAACGAACGTCGTGAGGGACCATTTGAAGTTGTTCGTAGTACTGGAACGGCTGTCCAGGTTAAAGGGTCTCCATCGTGGTATCATTTGTCACATTGTGTTAAAGCGCCTAGAGAAGAGGTGCCACGCGCAGAGAGACAGGATGTTGAAGGCTCAAGAGAGCAGGATGAAGATAGGGAAGAACAGGCAGAAGGAGAGATGCATGACAATATCCAGAGTCAAAACCCAGAAGGAGAGATTGTCCATACTGTGGACAACGTTGATGATGATGTGTACACTTCTGATGATGCCAAAGATGACTCTGAAATGGATGGAAAGGAAAGGAGATTTGGGGACATTGATTTTCAATGCGTCCCAGAAACAACAGGGCATATTTCAGTGGAATGTGAAACCGCAGAGATCACCAAGGGCAACTCTGTTACAGGAGAAGCTGGTGATTCGGTTAGACGAAGTAGCCCCAGACCAGTTAGGAAAAAAGTCAGACCAAAATGTTACGAAAACTAGGGTTGAAGTAACTCTAGGAAAGTCAGCTCAGCTCCCATGTCAGTGTACGAGAGAGAACAGTGGTGAAGGGAAATTTAGAGTTCAGTGGGAAGATAGCTATGGCAGGAATTTAGATCTGTTAGGAGCAGTTGCATTGAGAAAGTATGCGTTGCTGAATGATAAAAGAAGACTGAAGATTGAGGGTGATTGCAGTCTCTATGTGTACAATTCCCAGCAGGAGGATCAAGGTGATTATAAATGTATTTTTTATAATCCACAGTTTGAAAGTGAGGGATTAGAGTCGGGACTGAGAGTTAATGTAGTGACACTAGTGGTGATAGATGGAAATAAAAGTAAAGAGCTCAAAGCTGTAGGGATAATAGATGAATCAACAACAATGACATCAACACTTCAGCCTAATACAACAACAATGAGAAGCAATTCAACTATTTTAATGTTGACAGTTATTCAAGCTATAAATGTATCACATTTGATTACAATGGCGCCTCAGAAAATCGCTCCAACACCAATTTGAAAAAAAAAGACTGTAATTAGGGTTAGGATGGGTGGTACAGCTCATCTTCCTTGTAGATGTGAGAGACGGAGTGGGGGTGGTGACATTCCTCCCACGTGGAGAGATGATTAGGGAGAAGAAGTGTTGTTATCAGGACCAGAAGTAGAAGCTGTGCCCCCTAGTCAAAGGAAGTATATTTTGTACAACGATATGAAGTGGAAGAGGGTTATGAGTGATTGCTCACTTCTTTTGCGTAATGTTACATGGGAAGATCAGGGAGAATATACTTGTACTTATTTAGAGCCAGCGTTCAAATTTGTTCCGGTTAAGAATTACTGGTTAGAAGGCTATGTAACTCGTAAGGTGACACTTATGATGGAAGATTTAAAGTCTGTTGAAGTTTCCACAGTCACCAAAGGAGTTCAGGAGCAGTATATTACAGTAGTCACTCCAAGAGTAAATAATACACAGAGGATATCTGCCACTTTGCCCCTGGAAATAATTAAGAGTGTTAATACATCAACTAAAGCCACTATCTTAACAGTAACTCTGAAAGAGATGAATGTTACGACGGCGATAACACATTTCGGAAATGTGACACAGACACCAACAACAGCTTTTCTGAAATTAAAGGATGTAGTAAATGTGACCCAGAAGTCTATGATACAGATGGAGATTGGTGTAAATGGTAGTAAGGACAGTGTTGAAATAGGAGAGCAGATGGTCGCAGAGAATGATGAAGATTCATCTGAAATAGTGCAGAATTCTATCCCGGAGGTACAGGATGAGTTCTTTAATTTTGATGGAACACCAGAAGATATATCTGATCAATACCGCTCGTTAGAAGCGGAAGAGAGAAACTAAATGGAAGGCATATGGATTTGATTCTACGGTTTTGCAAATTAAAGATGGATGGGCAGGTAGGAATCTATGGTTCCAGCAGTTAACTAATTCTGTAAGATCAGTGAGGAATCTTGAGGGTCCATGTCTGTTGAGAATTCCAGCACCAGGCACATGGGGTTCGATCTTAGAGATGGTGGCTCAACCTCTATCAGCTGCGTGTCAATCTTATGCTTTATCATGGCTGTTGTATCAGCAACAATCATTAACAGATATAATGATGTCGTTGTCGAAACATTTGTTTAGGCCTAGGTTTAATTGTTCTTGGTTAAATTAATTACCCTATGTGAATTTGTTAGATCGGAAGGAGAATCAGTTAACAGCGATTCCTGAAGCACTGGAGGTGAAACCCGTGAGGGCTAAAAGCTGTTTTTGTTCAAATAAAACATATGATGAACCAGGTATGTTTATGGGAGTATCAGATTGTGATGATTATATGATGACTGGAGGTGAAACCTGTGAGGGCTAAAAGCTGTTTTTGTTCAAATAAAACATGTGATGGACCAGGTATGTTTATGGGAGTATCAGATTGTGATGATTATATGATGACTTTGGGTATGCATGACTGTAAGGTTAGTGATGAGATATATAAAGTAACTTTTTCTGTTCCATTTAGTAAGAAGAGCAGGACTTTGATGGTAAAAGATCAGCTTTTGCCTGGCAATGTGACTATAGGGAATTTTCGAGATATTTGGTGGGTTTGTGGTGATAAAGCCTATATATTCTTACCCTATGGATGGACAGGATGTTGTTACATGTCGATGTTGAAGCTTCCATATGAGGTTTATACCATTCAAAAGGGGGAAGCACCGGACACAGATAAATCTGATTCTAGGTCTGGAAATAGGGTGAAAAGGGAAATGGCGCAATTTCATAATCTAGAATCCTACCATTGGAGGATAAGTCTAGGAGAGAAGTGGGGACTTGGACTTTTTCCATGGTATGGTGTAACATTTTTGGCAGATCATATTGATAATATTACCTATACGTTGCAGGGTTTTGCAAACGAAACGATACGAGGGTTTAACCTTCTGTCAAATACTCAGAGAAGTGACCGACTGACGCTATTGAAACATGACATGGCTCTTGACTATATTTTAGCCAAACAAGGTGGCTTATGTGTGGCTATGAACTTGACGGGGGACGATTGTTATACTTTGATCCCCGATAGTTCCGATAATATCAGTAGTGTTATAGATGCATTGAGAGAATTTTCCTGTCTTGATTGATTGATGGATATTTGGAATGAAAGCTGCCAGACAGGTTTTTCGCTCTTACACTCCATAACAATTTGTCTACATAAAAATGTGTTTACTCTGCATAAATTTTATTTTATTGCTAAAGTTACTCAAGAAGAAAAATTGTTATTTGTCATAATCCTATTCTTTTTGTTTTCGAGACTTAATTAGACTTAATTTTGGCTGACATTTGCAAGTGGTGTGATAGATGAACTTTACTCTGCTTTGCTGAAACATCTGGAAAGCATTACTACAGGGGCCCCTGAAACAGAGGAGACTTGGATATGTGGAAGCCAGGGATTGGTCTATCAAAATCCACCCATATAATGTTACATAGGATTAAATACCATGGTTGGAACAAAGGACGGGGAGAATAATCATTTTAGATTGGGTTAGTTGTTCTCCGGATTTCTGCAGAAATCTGTAAATTGACGCTGGAACCTTTGATATAATAAACCTTTATAATCAAGTACAGTGTCAAGCGGATTTCTTGTCTACACAGCATATCAGCATCATTGTCCTGACACCACAGACGCAACCCAGTCGTTCGTTCTAAATGTTCCATTGCCATACTGGCTGGCAACGTTCTTATCCCTTGCTTGCTAGCTAGCCAACTACGGTGAACGTACAGTCACATCAAAAACTGCAGCCAGAATAACAGCTAAGTAGCTGCATTTGCACTTGTTTAAGCTGTTTTCTAGTGACATTTATTTGGATACAACTAATGAGGCACCATTTTGCCTGGCTTAGAAAATGTGTTCACTCGTCAGGACACTGTTGTTCAGAGGAGCTAGCCAACAACACAGCTAACACAATCACTTCAAACTGAAGCTGGAAAGACTGCAAACTAGCTGCATTTCATTTCGTTTTACCTTTTTTCAACTGACATTTGTTTGTATATATATCCATAGAAATTATGCCAACTGATTCATGATTTCGACTGGCTGAGAAACGCTGCCTGCCTGTCTGTCTCGTCCCGACTCCCGACATGTTCATTACTATGGGACAGCTGGAGATTGAATTTGAATATTGAAACAATGCTGCAAATGTCGGAGAGACAGACAGGTTTATACAAATCTCCGCTGTTGAAAACTAAATTTTAGTCTAAAAGAAATGTGAAATAATGTCTAGATGCTTTTTATAGTGGAGATCAAGTTCATAAATTGCTTGGCTGGGCTGATGAGACAGTGGATTGCGTGGTCAGATAGAACAGAGAAAACACCATTCTAAAATGCACACCGCACATGCACACGGTTTTATGGATATATCCATTAGAAAGAGGGGGGATTTAAAGATGCAACAACTATCATGGGTTGCTAATATGATTAGGATAATGGCTTTGGCTGCTAGACAATGAAAGAAAGTAGAAAGAAAACCAATAGAACAGGTGAACGAAAATGAGTAAGCCTTTATGAAAAATAATTGCCTCGAAGTTTCTATGTTGGGATTTTGGCTATAGGCTAGTTTGAAGTAAGGTAAGACATGCCTCATAAAATGAAGTAAAACGTCCAGGTTTCAAACAACAAAGGAACAGGAAACATATAGCGATGCTAATGATAGGCCTAACCGTCTTCTGGTAGATCGAAAAGCTTTCCCAAAAACCTTATCTATTTAAATGTTAACTCGGTACAAAGTAGCCCATGCCTACCTGTCAGAATGATATCTTGATGATTATTTGAATCAATCCAGTTGCCATTTATTTTTCTAAACTCCATCTAATGTGCTACAGAAACACAGTTAATCAAACAATAGTGCTAGGTGCCTGCACATTTGAATTAAAGGGTAACTACAGTTCTTAGATTTTTCCCAGACATCAAAAGTAGTCTCCTGATGTTGTTTAAACACTGTTATCGACTTACAACATAAACATTTTGTTGTTTATCTGTAAAACAAAGTGTGACTTTGATAACGAAAACCTAAAAATTGGGGAATGTCTGAAATCTGTGATTTTCTGACTCAGTTTATCTGTTTCAATAGTAGGCCTACTATTAGCCTTCTGCACAGTACAGCTTGGGTTGGCCTGACTGTGAAAGACCAATGTGGGATTAAACATTTTAGGTCATTCAGAGTTTATGTCAATGTTTCTCATATGATTTTTCGCACAGGGCGCCTTTCATTCTCCAGGCACCACTACACCACTGTAAGTGATCGTACAGTGATGTCAGTGCTAGAGAAGGAGTATAAAGCACAAACCTTTATTATATACACTGAACAAAAAAATTCATGCAACATGCAACAATTTCAAAGATTTTACTGAGTTATAGTTGTCGTGACGTGACTTTTAACATTAATCTGAAGACTGTTATTTCTCTAATTAACTAACTATGTTTAATTGTTACCCAATGAAATTAATCATGTAACAATTAACTCAGGATTTGGGACACCACGAGAGCAGTTGTTTAAAGAGTTACCATCTCCCGAATTAAACTCTAGAAGGTCTTTATCCATCACATTGATAAACAGTCAACTTATTAATCATAACCTCTTATCATATCATAATTCTGAACATCGTAACCTCCTTGCATCTGCAAAAACCCAAGCCTTACTTATGATTCAGTACTACAGAAATTGGTTGAATTATTTATTTAGCTAACTAAATGGGGCTCCCGAGTGGTGCAGCGGTCTAAGGCACTGCATCTCAGCGGTAGAGGTGTCAGTACAGACCCTTGTTTGATTCCAGGCTGTATCACAATCCAGCCGTAATTGGGAGTCCCATAGGGTGGCGCACAATTGGCCCAGCATCATCCGGGTTTGGCCGGGGATAGGCTGTCATTGTAAATAAGAATTTGTTCTTAACTGACTTGCCTAGTTAAATAATGGTAACACAGGATAAACATACACACTTAATACATTAAAAACAGGTACCTAGTGGACTGACAACAACATGACTGCTTGTTACAAAAGAGGGAGAGAGACAGATAAATAATATTGGAACTTATTTGAACTACTCTCCTCTACAGTAACCATATACTTTGCACATGAATGGACGCCCTCTTTGAGTAAGAAATCATGAATGTATTTACGTGCAAATGCCTTGGTTCGCCATGTATCTCTTGGTGGACACGACCACCCTGGAAAGGGAGTTGGGCCTTCTCGTGGCACGCTTGTAAGGCTCTGATTGTCCAAAAAGGTCCAACAAGTCTTCTACTGTTGTTCTCCTCTGTAGTTATCTGGTATCCAGTGACTTGTCATGTAGTCCTGAACAGAACTACAGAATTGATTTTCCTTCCATTCGCTCTTGAAATTGCTTCTTTGAAGATAGGCTAGCCAGCCGTATCAATGGTTCCCCAGTGGGGTGATGAGAGTAGTGTAACAGGATGGTTTGAGCAGAGTAATAGGATGGGCCTATTTAAATTCGCTTTCAAAGATCATTTACTTAGGACAGCTAATCAGCCGTACCAGTGATTGTCCGGGAGGGGAGTTTATTCTATCCACCTCGTGGTCCCCTGTAGCTCAGTTGGTAGAGCATGGCGCTTGCAACGCCAGGGTTGTGGATTCGTTTCCCACGGGGGGCCAGTATGAAACATGTATGCACTCACTAACTGTAAGTCGCTCTGGATAAGAGCGTCTGCTAAATAACTAAAATGTAAATGTGTTGAGATTCAGAGTTACAACCATTTTAAACGTGTAGCTCCCGCTTCACGCGTTTCTGGTCTGATATGTCAATTCTTAACCCATAATTTTATACAGTTTATTCAAAAGGGCGGTTCTGTCAGGCTGACACGCTCTCTGACCTCACTCAGGGGTGTGAGTTGTCACTGTGCAAAGTTTATGTAAAACTATCTCTTATGGCTCCTAACATCACATCCCTCTTTTAACAAAAACACTTTAATTATTTTTCATATTTCATGCACAACGCATCGGATGGAATCTTCGTACATGTAGTGGGTATACTTTCCAAGTTACGGTATTTCCTTTATAACATTTTTTATGACATCACAAAATAACGAACCAAACAACATTAGTGTTATTTACATCGCCTCTGACCATTCCCCACGTTCCATGTTAGAAATATTGTTCCAGTATTCGCTTTAGAACGTATTAGAGTTTCGGCGGGAAAAGTCTTTGAAACAAAGGCACATTCCTCTGGTGAACATTGGAGAGGGAGAGCCAGATCTTCTTCCCTTGATTTACGACCAGGCGTGAGCTGTCAACCCCCCACCAGTTCCCTCCTACCCCCCCTCTGCCGGTGAGAGGGGATCTGATTTAAATGATTCATTGCAAACCTGATCTGACTTATTTGGATCCTCACAGGACAGTCATGACACAGTTTATATTAGGAAATCAGTCAATATAAATAAATAAATTAGGCCCTAATCTATGGATTTCACTCAAAATGATGTTGGAGGCGGCTTATGGTAGAGAAATGAACATTACATTTTCTTGCAACAGCTCTGGTGGACATTCCTGCAGTCAGCATGTCAATTGCACGCTCCCTCAAAACTTGAGACATCTGTGGCATTGTGTTGTGTGACAAAACTGCACATTTTATAGTGCCATTTTATTGCCCCCAGCACAAGCTGCACCTGTGTAATGATTATGCTGTTTAATCAGCTTCTTGAAATACCACACCTGTCAGGTGGATGGATTATCTTGGCAAAGGATACATTTGTGCACAACATTTGAGAGAAATAAACTATTTCTGGATATTGAAAATTTCTGGGATCTTTTATTTCAGCTCATGAAACATTGGGACCAACACTTTACATGTAACGCTTTTTTTTGTTGTTAAGTGTATAATATATCATCTCAAATCAATGTAAATAATTCATATTTTATCAGAAAATACCTCAAGAACAAAGTCCACTATGTTTAGTCAAAGCCTGCAAGGCAATAGAGGGAAACATTGTTGAACAGGCTCAGTGAAGGGAAAACCCCTTGGAGTTTGGTCATTGTTCCTTCTTGCAGTGATGTAACTCATGAATATATTTTCTCAATATTTCCTGCTCATATCAGGTTTTGATGTTACTGTAGACCGCTCTTATTTGCAGCCCTGTCTTAATACATATTTGTGGAGAAAGAACTAATCTTTTTTTTTGGGGGGGGGGTAGATCACCTTAATATTGCAGATATATTGTAACTTCCATCAATGTAATTGTCTGCATTACTTCCAATCCCCCATGTTTATATATATATATGTATGTATGTGTGTATACATATATACACACATACATACATATACATATATATACACAGAATAACAACAAAAAAATCCAGAAAAGCGCACGTCAAAAATGTTATACATTGATTTGCATTTTAATGATGGAAATAAGTATTTGACCCCTCTGCAAAACATGACTTAGTACTTGGTGGCAAAACCCTTGTTGGCATTCACAGAGGTCAGACGTTTCTTGTAGCTGGCCACCAGGTTTGCACACATCTCAGGAGGGATTTGTTCCACTCCTCTTTGCAGATCTTCTCCAAGTCATTAAGGTTTCAAGGCTGATGTTTGGCAACTCGAACCTTCAGCTCCCTCCACAGATTTTCTATGGGATTAAGGTCTGGAGACTGGCTAGGCCACTCCAGGACCTTAATGTGCTTCTTCTTGAGCCACTCCTTTGTTGCCTTGGCCATGTGTTTTGGGTCATTGTCATGCTGGAATACCCATCCACGACCCATTTTCAATGCCCTGGCTGAAGGAAGGAGGTTCTCACCCAAGATTTGACGGTACATGGCCCCGTCCATCGTCCCTTTGATGCGGTGAAGTTGTCCTGTCCCCTTAGCAGAAAAACACCCCAAAGCATAATGTTTCCACCTCCATGTTTGACGGTGGGGATGGTGTTCTTGGGGTCATAGGCAGCATTCCTCCTCCAAACACAACGAGTTGAGTTGATGCCAAAGAGCTCGATTTTGGTCTCATCTGACCACAACACTTTCACCCATTTCTCCTCTGAATCATTCAGATGTTCATTGGCAAACTTCAGATGGCCCTGTATATGTGCTTTCTTGAGCAGGGGGACCTTGCGGGCGCTGCAGGATTTCAGTCCTTCACGGCCTAGTGTATTACCAATTGTTTTCTTGGTGACTATGGTCCCAGCTGCCTTGAGATTATTGACAAGATCTTCCCGTGTAGTTCTGGGCTGATTCCTCACCGTTCTCATGATCATTGCAACTCCACGAGGTGAGATCTTGCATGGAGCCCCAGGCCGAGGGAGATTGACAGGTCTTTTGTGTTTCTTCCATTTGCGAATAATCGCACCAACTGTTGTCACCTTCCCACCAAACTGCTTGGCAATGGTCTTGTAGCCCATTCCAGCCTTGTGTAGGTCTTCAATCTCTGACATCCTTGGAGAGCTCTTTGGTCTTGGCCATGGTGGAGAGTTTGGAATCTGATTGATTGACTGCTTCTGTGGACAGGTGTCTTTTATACAGGTAACAAACTGAGATTAGGAGCACTCCATTTAAGAGTGCGCTCCTAATCTCAGCTTGTTACCTGTATAAAAGACACCTGGGAGCCAGACATCTTTCTGATTGAGAGGGGGTCAAATACTTATTTCCCTCATTAAAATGCAAATCAATTTATAACATTTTTTACATGCGTTTTTCTGGATTTTGTTGTTGTTATTCTGTCTCTCACTGTTCAAATAAACCTACCATTAAAATTAAAGACTGATCATTTCTTTGTCAGTGGGCAAACGTACAAAATCAGCAGGGGATCAAATACTTTTTTCCCTCACTTTATATTCCCCTTTATTACTTTCCAACCCCGCCACCCTTTCCCCACTTGGAGTAAACTAGTGAACAACAACGCCTAGGCCTCTACTTCCAGCCCATACCCACTATCTACATTTTATGTACACAGTCAATTTTACAATAATTACATTTTGTTTGTTCTTTCTCCTGAACTTCTTCTACTCTCAACCTCAGATCATTTTCATGATGTCCATCCGGTTTGCCATATCTTTCTAACTGTGCTCCTTCACAAAAGCTCCCAACCTACAACCCATACACCTATTATGGACACAGTGTGCCTAAATTATTAGTAATCTTGTTATTGTTTGTTGTTAGTTGTTATTAGTCCCATCCTTCAATTCCATTCAACACCTCCCATCTATCTTTTAACACCATCCATATAGGATTTCTATTTGCCATATATATTTCAACCGTACTGTGATGTTTTACAAAAGTTCTGAACCTTTCTATTCTCATTGCTTCTACAGATTGTGAATTAAAAATAAACATTTTTGCTAAAAGTATTATTATATTATTGATCGATTGACTATGACTTTTCAGATCACCCAGTAATGCTATCTGCAAGGTTAGCTCCAGGTAAATATTGCAATCATTTAGCCATTCCTGGACCTGTGTCCAAAAACAAGCTACAAATGGACAGAACCAAAACAAATGATCTAATGATTCTGTCTCTTCACAGCAAAATCTGCAGAGCTTTGAAGATTGTATCTTAAATAACATTCTATTGGTAGCAAGAATTTTATATAATAATTTAAATTGAAAGATTCTAATTTTTGAATCCGGTGTCGTTTTGCGTGTCAGTTCATAAACACTATGCCATGGGATCGGTACGTCAAAAATCTCTTCCCAACTATTTTGCAATCTATGTGGGACGGCTGTCAATCCTTTGGTCCTTAAGTAAAACTGATATACTTTTTTATTTATCACAGTTTTCCTTAACCAATTATGTTCTTTAATGCAAGGCCGACAGACAAGTTCCTTACTTTCTCCCCCTTCCACATTCCTCTTCCACTTTTGCGGTAAGGCTGCAATTATTTGGTTGTAATTTTGGGTAGAGCAGACATTTCCATATGTTTTTGTTAGCTGCATGTGCGACATAACTCCACCAGTCCTACCGATGATATCATTTACGAAGATTATACCTTTTTTAAACATTCTGTCAAAAAATAAAGGTTTTTTGTCAATTAGTATATTTGAATTTAACCACAATATTTGTTGCATTATTTGTTCTGTCGTTTCTGGAGGATTAAATTGAAATTGCAACCAACTTTCTATGGCTTGTTTTAGAAATAGTGATATTTGGGAGATGATTTCCTTTTCAAATAAATGCAAATGAGTTGTTGTAATCTGAATAAAGGGAAAAAAGCCTTTCTTGAACATTGGGTGAGACAATCTTACTAATTTGCTTGAGAACCAGTTCGGATTTAAGTATAACTTTTGTATGACTGAAGCTTTTAGTGATAGGTCTAATGCTTTAATATTTAATAATTTCTGTCCTCCGAATTCATATTCATTATATAAATATGCGCTTTTAATTTTGTCTGGCTTGCCGTTCCAAATAAAATTTAATATTTTTTTCTCATATAATTTAAAAAACTGTTCGCTAGGTGTAGGCAAGACCATAAGCAAATAGGTAAACTGGGATAATACTAAAGAGTTAATCAGGGTGATTTTTCCACAAATTAACTTTCTATTAAAATTTATTGAAGTGAGATCATTTATTTCCTTTGGGATATGTATTCCGAGTATATCCACATCACCATCAGACCATTTTATTGGTAAACTACATGGTAATGTAAAATTTTTATTTTTTAGTGATCCAATACGTAATATAGTACATTTGTCATAATTTGGTTGTAATCCAGAGAGGTTAGAAAATGTATCTAGATCCTCTATGAGGCTGTGGAGGGATTCTAGTTGTGGATTTAAAAGAAAACATGAATCATCAGAGTACAATGACACCTTTGTTTTTAAGCCCTGTATTTCTAATCCTCTGATATTATTATTGGATCTGATTTTAATAGCTAACATCTCGATGGCCACAATAAATAGATATGCCGATAGTGGACAACCTTGTTTCACTCCTCTTGACAGTTTAAAACGTTCTGAGAAATAGCCATTATTTACTATTTTACACCTAGGGTTACTATACATGATTTTGACCCATTTTATAAGAGATTCTCCAAAATTGAAATGCTCCAGGCATTTATATATAAACCCCAGCCGAACTTTATCAAATGCCTTTTCGAAGTCTGCTATGAATAGCAGGCCTGGTTTCCCATATTTTCCATAGTGTTCCATTGTTTCCAATACTTGCCTTATATTATCTCCAATGTATCTTCCATGTAAAATACCTGTCTGATTAGAATGAATAATATCCGACAATAACTTTTTTATTCTATGCGCTATACATTTTGCTAGGATTTTTGCATCACAACACTGAAGAGTAAGAGGCCTCCAATTTTGTAAATGGACTGGATCTTTATATTTTCCACTTGTATCCTGTTTCAGTAATAATGAGATCAGACCTTCTTCTTGAGTGTCAGATAATCTACCATTTACATAGGAGTGGTTAAAACATGCTAATAACGGTCCTCTTAGTATAACAAAAAAAGGTTTGGTATACCTCGACTGGTATGCCATCCAAAGCTGGAGTTTTCCCAGACTTAAAGTCTTTAATTGCATCCAGAAGTACCTCCTCTGTAATTTCACCTTCACATGAGTCTTTCCGTGTGGCTGTTAATTTGACATTATCAATAGAAAAACAATCTCTACAATTAGCTTCAGTTAGAGGAGATGGAGGCGACTGAAAAGAAAACATATGCTTAAAGTACTTTGTTTCTTCCTTCAAAATATAATTTGGTGAATTATGGGTGACTCCGTCAATTGTAACCAGTTTCATTAAGTTGGTTTTGGTAGCATTCCTATGTTGAAGACTAAAAAAGAATTTTGTGCATTTTTCCCCATATTCCATTCAGTTTGCTTTATTTTTATAATATATTACTTTCTTGAATAGGTTTCTCCATTTCTTTTTGTTTTTCCTCTAATTTATTCTGAGCCTCTATGTTACAGTTTTTATTGCCATCTACAGTGGGGGAAAAAAGTATTTAGTCACCAATTGTGCAAGTTCTCCCACTTAAAAAGATGAGAGTGGCCTGTAATTTTCATCATAGGTACACGTCAACTATGACAGACAAAATGAGAAAAGAAAATCCAGAAAATCACATTGTAGGATTTTTAATGAATTTATTTGCAAATTATGGTGGAATATAAGTATTTGGTCAATAACAAAAGTTTCTCAATACTTTGTTATATACCCTTTGTTGGCAATGACACAGGTCAAACGTTTTCTGTAAGTCTTCACAAGGTTTTCACACACTGTTGCTGGTATTTTGGCCCATTCCTCCATGCAGATCTCCTCTAGAGCAGTGATGTTTTGGGGCTGTCGCTGGGCAACACGGACTTTCAACTCCCTCCAAAGATTTTCTATGGGGTTGAGATCTGGAGACTGGCTAGGCAACTCCAGGACCTTGAAATGCTTTTTACGAAGCCACTCCTTCATTGCCCGGGCGGTGTGTTTGGGATCATTGTCATGCTGAAAGACCCAGCCACGTTTCATCTTCAATGCCCTTGCTGATGGAAGGAGGTTTTCACTCAAAATCTCACGATACATGGCCCCATTCATTCTTTCCTTTACACGGATCAGTCGTCCTGGTCCCTTCGCAGAAAAACAGCCCCAAAGCATGATGTTTCCACCCCCATGCTTCACAGTAGGTATGGTGTTCTTTGGATGCAACTCAGCATTCTTTATCCTCCAAACACGACGAGTTGAGTTTTTACCAAAAAGTTCTATTTTGGTTTCATCTGACCATATGACATTCTCCCAATCCTCTTCTGGATCATCCAAATGCACTCCAGCACACTTCAGGCGGGCCTGGACATGTACTGGCTTAAGCAGGGGGACACGTCTGGCACTGCAGGATTTGAGTCCCTGGCGGCGTAGTGTGTTACTGATGGTAGGCTTTGTTACTTTGGTCCCAGCTCTCTGCAGGTCATTCACTAGGTCCCCCCGTGTGGTTCTGGGATTTTTGCTCACCGTTCTTGTGATCATTTTGACCCCACGGGGTGAGATCTTGCGTGGAGCCCCAGATCGAGGGAGATTATCAGGGGTCTTGTATGTCCTCCATTTCCTAATAATTGCTCCCACAGTTGATTTCTTCAAACCAAGCTGCTTACCTATTGCAGATTCAGTCTTCCCAGCCTGGTGCCAGTCTACAATTTTGTTTCTGGTGTCCTTTGACAGCTCTTTGGTCTTGGCCATAGTGGAGTGTGGAGTGTGACTGTTTGAGGTTGTGGACAGGTGTCTTTTATACTGATAACAAGTTCAAACAGGTGCCATTAATACAGGTAACGAGTGGAGGACAGAGGAGCCTCTTAAAGAAGAAGTTACAGGTCTGTGAGAGCCAGAAATCTTGCTTGTTTGTAGGTGACCAAATACTTATTTTCCACCATAATTTGCAAATAAATTCATAAAAAATCCTACAATGTGATTTTCTCAAAAAAAAATTCTCCATTTGTCTGTCATAGTTGACGTGTACCTATGATGAAAATTACAGGCCTCTCTCATCTTTTTAAGTGGGAGAACTTGCACAATTGGTGGCTGACTAAATACTTTTTTTCCCCACTGTATCTGTTCTGTTAGACTTTCTATTTCCTTTCTTAGTATAAACTCTTTTGACCTAAATTGCTTTTGTTTTCGAGATGAGTACTGAATTGCATGGCCTCTAAAGGCACATTTAAAGGTGTCCCATACAATAAGGGGATTCGCTGTACCTATGTTATGTTGGAAAAAGTCAGTTATAAATTCCTTTGTTCTAATTATAAATAAATTATCATCCAATAGGCTTTGATTAAATTTCCAATATCCTCGCCCACGTGGAAATTCTGTAAGAGTAATGTATATGCCTATTATATGATGGTCCGACCGCATTCTGTCCCCTATCAACACTTTTTTTTACTTTTGGTGCCAACGAGAATGAGATAAGAAAGAAGTCAATACGACTAGCTTGATTCAGTCTCCGCCATGTATATCTCACTAGATCAGTATATTTAAGCCTCCATATATCTACTAGTTCTAATGTATCCATGACATTCACAATTTCCTTAAGAGCATGTGGGTGATTGTTTGTGGTGTGATTTCCTTTACGGTCCATTGAGCTATTTAAAACAGTATTATAATCCCCCACCATAATAATATCGTCTTGAATTGCTTGCAGGGTTGATAATTTATTATATATATTGTCAAAGAATTGTGGATCATCATTATTTGGTCCGTAAAGGTTAATGAGCCATATCTGTTTATGGTCCAATAACATATTTAAAATAATCCATCTACCTTGCGTATCTATTTGGACAATTTGCACATTCGGATCGAAATTACTATTAATTAATATCATCACCCCTTTTGAATTTCTTTGCCCATGGGAGAAGTATATTTCACCCCCCACCCCCCATTCTTTTTTCCATGCTACTTCATCTCAAATTGTTGAATGAGTTTCCTGTATACAATATATATTTATTCCTTCTCTTTGAGCCATGTAAATATTGTTCTTCTTTTGTTATTATCAGCCAAGCCATTACAATTATAACTGGCTATACTTATTTCACCATACACCATAATGAGATACAAGTTTCAAGTCTATTTATCATTATATATGTTTGTAAATTTACCAATAAAAAATACCGTAATGATTGAGTGTCCATATAGCTGTACCGTGATATTTGCATTGCTACGGAGTAACCCTTCAATTGTTCTTATACTAATTCCCCCGCTAAAGCCCCTCCCCATCCCAAGTTGAGCCGTCATCCCAGTGATCAGTATCCCACCCACGTCCCTCCGGATCCCTAAGGCCCCGAGAGGCCAGGACCCATCCATCGAAAACAGCACACAGTGCCACCCACAAAACAGAAGCAGATTAACCGCCAAAAGCATTTCCAATGCTTTCACCTCTATATATATATCTATATAACTATTTTAAAAAAATTATGCATATCCTATTTTCCATCATAATCAATTAATATGCGTAATAATGTCGGCAGTTCACGCGTAGGATTCTAACATATAACCCGGATTGCCATTGTATTACATTTAATTCATTGACAAGCAATTATTATCCTAGCAAATAATTCCTGAGGTCGATCCCATACCCCCCCCCCCTCCCCCACAACATCCCCACCCCCCAGAACAGATGCCAGACAAGCACACACGCACATACTCACATACTCCAACACACTCAACCCCCCTCCTCCACAATCCACCATAAAATCAGATACTCAACGGCTGTTATATCCCAGAGCCCAACTCAAGAAATAATCTGATTTACGAGTGCACATACAGTTAAAGCTGATTGAGAAAGCATGCAGATTGAGCAGAAATTGATAACAATGTGAGATTTGATTAATCTACTTAATCTATGTCAAGTCCTAGGTGATGGAGATCAGATCCACCCTCTTCACCTGAGACACAAACACTCTGATCCCCTGTTGTAACCATTTTCACAAGCATCTCCGTGCGGTCAGACCTTTGATTATTTTGTGCCACCTGGGCCACAAAGATAAACCCCCTCTCTGATTGTCCGAGTGTGACCCCCTCCCCATGGGTTACTGCAGCCAGTGTTGCCAGCACTACCACTACCTGGGTGGGCGTACCCCACCGGAATCCCCACAGGCTAGGTAAAAGGTCGTCAAGGTTCTCATTAGCAGCTTTGAGAATTTCCTTGTATATTATGCTCTCCCATCAGGGGGCTCTGGCTTTGTAGGACCAACCTTGCCAGGCAGGCTCAGAATCTTGAGGGGGTGGTGCTGCTCAAGTAGGTCTCTGACCACATTTATTTCTCTAGGCTGCATTCTCACAGCAGGTCCATAAAAGAGATGGGAACTTCTCTTTGGTGTATGGGTCGCTCAGGTGGGTGTCCAGGTTATAGGGTTAGGGATCTTTCCATCATGATAGGACAATGAAAAATTAGATTAGATGTATACTATATTTGAAAATGTATATCCCTCATCTACACAAAATTGAAAGCTCTCTCTCACTACCCCTGCTCATAGACCCCCGGTCGGCTCTGGGATATGCAACCATTCCCCCTCTCACTCACTTAACGCCACACCTTTTCAAACACAAAAATGCACACCACATGGTTGCCTGCGGAAGAAATGGGCCGAGCGTGCAAACGCACCCGCATCCACATCTGCCGCAAGGGGGAAAGGACGCCAGAGAGAACACAGGACCAACCACAACAACCATCCGCCAAAACAACAACCTCCCGCCAAAAAAGCCATGTTCTAATTATTTGTATTTAAATATGTATTATTCTGCTTGTTATGTCGTTTTATCCTTTTATAAAATACTATACTTACTATAAATTTTATTTAATATTACAATCCCTATCATTGCTAGTATCAGGTGCTCCAATATTCGACTCCTCTATTACAACTTTTAGAATAGCCATGGAGTAATCTTTGTGTCTCTGAACATTTGATTGTCAATATATAGTTTATCCACCACGAGTGCAACACGTTTCCCTTTTAATCTGTTTTCCTTGAAGATTGGATACAGAACTTTGCGCCTTTCTACAATCTCCCTCGGGAACTGATCATTCATGCCTATTTTCGTGCCAGCAAGTCTTTTTCCTAGGCTTTTCACCATAGCTTTATCTTTAAAAAAAGCAAATTTGGCAACGATTGGGCGCTCATATTTCTGTCCTCTTTTTCCGAAACGGTGTACACGTTCGAGTTGGATTTTATCGACAGCCTCGAGTGGGATTTGTAGTGCTGTATGCAGGAAGTCCTTCATAATATTCTCTGTTATTTCTCCCTCCTTTTCCTGAATACCCGTAAGTACTAGATTTTCACTCATCGATCTATTTTGGATGTCTAGTAAGGCTTCTCTCAGAAGGTTGTTCTCCTTTTTTAGTTCCCTAATGTCCGTTTACATTTTAGAGACTGTCACTTTTCTTTCTCCATTACCAAAGCTTTTTCGTCACTCATTTGAAGACTCGCTTTCAACTCTTTTACGTCTTTACTGACCAATTCTAGTATGCCCAATTTGTCATTTATCGACTTCAACAGGTCGCTTTCCACACTTACCATACCCAGTGGTGAAAAGCATATATCATCTGTATCAGTCGATGAGTCGCGTTTCCTTTTGGGGATCGGCTCTCCACGCTTATCTTCAGTCATGTTTGGGTGTTGCGTGTTGTTGTAATATTTGTCAATATATTTCTCTAGCCTCATGATCTGTTTTGTGTTATTATCCAGATTGAATTATATTAACTGCGAATATATGAAATGCTAATATTTAGTCTAACTTACTGATTTTGAATATTATGTTTTTATCTTGAGGTGTTTTGTACCGCATTCTATTCAATACGCCATCTTGTCATTAGGTAATGTTGCCGACAGACTTTTATTACATGAAGCAACAAAAGCCGAGCTGGTCCATGGAGTAGCTGCTTGCCATGACTTGAAGCTCTCTTTTTATACAGACACAAATGCATAGTCAAGCTTATACAACATACATAGTTACTCCTCTCTATGTGAATAAATAACATCTTTCAGTGTCACATGTTGGTTACTCACGAGGCTACGTGCATTTCTCTAAGTGGGGCTCTGTCTCTTATTAGTGGCGTGACTCAAAAAATTATATACATACGTACGTTAAAGAACAATCACACTCTGTATTGACTATATTCACTATCCAGACATGCATCTGGAGTACAAAGTATCAATCATGTTCATTCTGTTTTACCTTTATCATTTCATAACACATTATAAAACATATCAATTAATACTTAAACATGGTTTAAACATGTCATGTTCATAACCCATTCTCCACAGCCATCCTCCCACGACCCTCTGGTTTTTCCTTGTGACTATGTGCATCAGGTCATAAGCACAAACAAGTGATAACACCAGTTCCATTGTTACTCCTATCACCACACAGCCACAACGATACATTTTCTCCATCACATGTCATTGCCATACCCAGATCAGCTGCAGGGAATTAGAGGGAATCATCCATTATTAGAACCACAGCATTTGCACTAAAAAAAATGTCTCTGCTCTGTTTTAACCCTTTAATTGGTTCTTAATCCAATAGCATTTAAAGCATATAGGTGTTTCTTTCTACAACATATGTACTAGAAAATCATTCATAGTAGTCTTTCTCTCATCTCTGGTTCTCTCCCTGGTCTCTGCAGCGGATAGATATGTAACACCACTTTCTGCTGGTGCCATCGCTGGGATTGTTATTGGAGAATTGTTGGTTGTGGGAGGGGCAGTTGGTGTGGCAGTCTTCTTCATCGTGAAAAAGGGGTGAATAAAAAGTCATTTTTATTCAGATTAAATGTACATGTATTTGTTCTTTCAAACTTCAGACTAATGTGGTTACTCTTTGCAAATATGTTTTCTGTCAGTGTAGGCACAATTTTGGTATAGGGGTATGACTTTGTTTTATTCATGTTAGTGATCACAATTTGAATAGCACTATTAATGTATGGTTTCACAGATAATTATATAATTTTTTTGAAATCTGTGACATTTCAATATATATTTTTCATTGTATACAGAGCCAAGTCCTCTAACCCAATGCAACGAGGAGGTGAGCATGTATAACCATTATGATACCTATATAAGAATGTATTGCAAGTTTTTCTTCCATCCTATGAGAAATGCAAAGACGATCAAGTTCTATACCATTTTTAATGACATCACAAAAATACATTAATTTTCCATATTCCATTTCTCATCATTTCTCATCATTTCCAACATTCGGATGTTAAAGTTTTAGGGCGGCAAAACCTTCGGTAACAAATGGGTACACTCGCAATGGCCGCCAGTCCACCCATTTTGTAACCCTTGACTTGAATGGGGACGCCCGTTCTATTCATTCTATTTCTGTGGCAGCACATGCGGTCAGCAGCGGAGGAGAGGAGAAAAAGTGTGTCAGTGACCGCTGTCATTTGGCTGGCCAATTACAGTGCCTTGCAAAAGTATTCATCCCCCTTGCCGTTTATCTTATTTTGTGGCATTACAACCTGTAATTTAAATGGATTTTTATTTTTATTTCATGTAATGGACATACAGAAAAATAGTCCAAATTGGTGAAGTGGAATGAAAAAAATTACTTGTTTCAAAAAATTACAAAAAAAAAAAGAACGGAAAAGTGGTGCGTGCATATGTATTCACCCCCTTTGCTATGAAGCCCCTAAATAAGATCTGGTGCAACCAATTACCTTCAGAAGTCACATAATTAGTTAAGTAAAGTCCACCTGTGTGCAATCTGTGTCACATGATCTGTCACATGATCTCAACTACAACTAACCTGCAACTAACCTGCCAAGAGCCGTCCACCAAAACTCACGGACCAGGCAAGGAGGGCATTAATCAGAGAGGCAACAAAGATACCAAAGATAACCCTGAAGGAGCTGCAAAGCTCCACAGCGGAGATTGGAGTATCTATCCATAGGACCACTTTAAGCTGTACACTCCACAGAGCTGGGCTTTACGGAAGAGTGGCCAGAAAAAAGCCATTGCTTAACCTCTATGGGATCGGTGTCCCATATACGGGACGGTTGAGCTAACGTGCGGTAATGTGATTAGCATGACTGTTGTAAGTAACAGCAAACTTTCCAGGACATAGACATGTATTATATGGGCAGAAAGCTTACATTCTTGTTAATCTAACTGCATTGTCCAATTTACAATTGCTATTAGAGTGAAAAAATACATGCTATTGTTTGAGGAGAGTGCACAACAACAGAAAACGTATCACGGCAACTGGTTTGATACATTCATCTCTGAAGGTAAATAATGTACTTACATTCAGTAATCTTGCTCTGATTTGTCATCCTAAGGGTCCCAAAGATAAAATGTAGCATAGTTTTGTTTGATAAAATCCATTTTTATATTCAAATGTATGAACTGGGTTCTTCAGTTTGAACCCCTGCTGTCTCTGGCTCCACACTCACCCCGCTAGGCCATCTAGATGTGTGAAAGTTAGTGTATAAGCTAATGATCCATCATGTATGACATTCCTGCGAGTGTGTAAACTTACATTTTGTATTACCATATCATTTAGGTATGTTCTCTATAGTTATGTACTTGAAAATGTATCAATTGACCAATTCGGCACATTTGGGCAGACTTGATACAAAATAGTCCAGTATTGCAATGCTTCACTGGATCAATCTGAAACTTTGCACACACACTGCTGCCATCTAGTGGCCACAATCTAAATTGCGCCTAAACTGCAATATTATATTGTGACCTTTCTCTTGCATTTCAAAGATGATAAAATAAATAAATAGACAACTCATGTTTTTTGTTTGTATTATCTTTTACCAGATCTAATGTGTTATATTCTCCTACATTAATTTCACATTTCCACAAACTTCAAAGTGTTTCCTTTCAAATGGTATCAAGAATATGCATATCCTTGCTTCAGGTCCTGAGCTAGAGGCAGTTAGATTTGGGTATGTCATTTTAGGCGATTTTTTTTTTTTAAAGGGTCCGATCCTTAAGAGGTAATAAAAAAAATAATAAGCAAACATGTTTGGTGTTCGCCAAAAGGCATGTGGGAGACTTCCCCAACATATGGAAGAAGATGAGACAAAAATTGAGCATTTTGGCCATTAAGGAAAACGCTATGTCTGGCGCAAACCCAACACCTCTCAATACCCAGAGAACACCATCCCCACAGTGAAGCATGGTGGTGGCAGCATCATGCTGTGGGGATGTTTTTCATCGTCAGGGACTGGGAAACTGGTCAGAATTGAAGGAATGATGGATGGCGCTAAATACAGGGAAATTCTTGAGGGAAACCTGTTTCAGTCTTCCAGAGATTTGAGACCGGGACGGAGGTTCACCTTCCAGCAGGACAATGACTCTAAGCATACTGCTAAAGCAACACTTGAGGGGTTTAAGGGGAAACATTTAAAGGTATTGGAATGGCCTAGTCAAAGCCCAGACTTCAATTCAATTGAGAATCTGTGGTATGACTTAAAGATTGCTGTACACCAGTGGAACCCATCCAACTTGAAGGAGCTGGAGCAGTTTTGCGTTGAAGAATGGGCAAATATCCCAGTGGCTAGATGTGCCAAGCTTATAGAGACATACCCCAAGAGACTTGCAGCTGTAATTGCTGCAAAAGGTGGCTCTACAAAGTGTTGACTTTGGGGGGGGGGGGGTTTCTGTTTTATTGTCTTATGTCAAGAAAACATATTTTGCATCTTCAAAGTGGTAGGCATGTTGTGTAAATCAAACGATACAAACCCCCCAAAAATCCATCTTAATTCCAGGTTGTAAGCCAAGCCCCGATGAATTGAGGCTGTTCTGAGGGAAAGAGAGGGGGCGCAACTAATTAATTTACATTGCCAGATATTTTCCATCAATTATTTTGTTCTCGGTGTCAAGTGTGACCAATAATGTACTGTGAAGTGTAATTACCAGCCTAAAACATAACCTAAAGATTCCCTATTGATTCACATAAATATTAGTATACCAACACTTTATTGTTAAGAACACCTACAATTCTGACAATGTAAATGTATATGGCTGTAAGATTATTCATATATTGTTAGTTTATGATATTTAGGCTTTTCTATGTGGAGAGCTTCTTCTGATAAGAGACTAATTCTTTGTTGCCATACATCATGTGGATGTGACCTTCTGACATTCAGTTAATAAATTACTACAGAGCTGGCGTTCTACAGTGTCGTTCATTCAGTACAGGGACTCCTAAAGTGTTGGGTTATTTGATGGTTACATCACTGTGGAATCTACAGTGGCGTAACCATCAAATAACCCAACTCTTTGTGATGTAACCATCAAATTACCCAATTGGTCCCTGTACTGAATGACTTTTTTCAGAGACACTTGACACGGAAGCAGCTGCAGTAATCATTTTCACCATGGCAATACTCACAGGTGTCATACCCTGGCTCTGGGACTCTATATGTTGAGCCAGGGTGTGTTCATTCTGTGGTGTTCATTCTAGTTTGTTGTATTCTATGTTTGCCTGAGTGACTCCCAATCAGAGGCAACGAGTGTCAGCTGTTGGCTGGTTGTCTCTGATTGGGAGCCATATTTAAACTGTCTGTTTTCCCTTTGTGTTTGTGGGTTTTTGTTCCGTGTTCGGTCATTGATACCGTGGACTTCACGAGTCGTTTCTTGTTTTGTATTTGTGTTTACACTTTAACTAATTAAAGTATGTTCGTTCATCACGCTGCGCATTGGTCTCTCCCTGACGATCGTGACAGAAAAACCCACCATGCAACGACCAAGCAGCGTGTCCAGGGGCAGCTCTTGGGCTGGACATGGGAGGAAGCGCCGGGAGAAGAGACGGTGGAGGCGCGCCGTAGAGAGGAGCAACGGCGTGATCAGGGTCGTCGTCGGGCGGTCGAGAGGCAACCCCAGAAAATTTTTAGGGGGGGGGCACACGGCATGGACGACGGGGCTGACGGAGGCAAAAAAGGGGCGGATTCTGGAGGCCACCAGGTTACGGATACACCGCCCTGTACGTCCTGTGCGGATGCCTCACACAGAGTGTGTGAGGGTAGGCATTCAGCCAGGACGGGTTGTGGCCGCTCTTCACTCCAGGGCTCCTATCCGTCTCCACAGCCCGGTTCGGCCTGTCCCTGCTCCACGCACCAAGCCTACGGTGTGCGTCGCCAGCCCAGTCCGGCCAGTCCCTGCTCCACGCACCAAGCCTACGGTGTGCGTCGCCAGCCCGGTCCGGCCTGTCCCTGCTCCACGCACCAAGCCTACGGTGTGCGTCGCCAGCCCAGTCCGGCCAGTCCCTGCTCCACGCACCAAGCCTACGGTGTGCGTCGACAGCCCAGCCCGGCCTGTCCCTGCTCCACGCACCAAGTATACGGTGCGCGTCGCCAGCCCGGCCCGGCCTGTTCCTGCCACTCGCACCAAGTATACGGTGCGCGTCGCCAGCCCGGCCCGGCCTGTTCCTGCCACTCGCACCAAGTATACGGTGCGCGTCGCCAGCCCGGCCCGGCCTGTTCCTGCCACTCGCACCAAGCCAGGGGTGCGAGTCGTCAGCCTGGTAAGGCCGTCCCTCCTCCACGCACCAAGCCAGGGGTGCGAGTCGTCAGCCTGGTAAGGCCCGTCCCTCCTCCACGCACCAAGCCAGGGGTGCGCGTCGTCAGCCTGGTAAGGCCCGTTCCTCCTCCACGCACCAAGCCAGGGGTGCGCGTCGTCAGTCCAGCACAACCCGTGCCTGGGTCACCGGTGCCTGGTAAGGTACCGGTCAACTGCTCCACTGTGGAGCTGAAGCTAACCGCTCCTGCTAAGTCCAGTTCGGCTCCAGCCGGCGGGGCCAGACTGGACCAGGGGCGCTATGGGGGGTGTATTGGAGGGTGGTGGTCAAGGCCGGAGCCAGAACCGCCGCCGAGGAGGTATGCCCGCCCAGCCCTCCCCTGTTTTGTTTAGTTGAGGCGCGGTCGCAGTCCGCGCCTTTAGGGGGAGGTACTGTCACACCCTGGCTCTGGGACTCTATATGTTGAGCCAGGGTGTGTTCATTCTGTGGTGTTCATTCTAGTTTGTTGTATTCTATGTTTGCCTGAGTGACTCCCAATCAGAGGCAACGAGTGTCAGCTGTTGGCTGGTTGTCTCTGATTGGGAGCCATATTTAAACTGTCTGTTTTCCCTTTGTGTTTGTGGGTTTTTGTTCCGTGTTCGGTCATTGATACCGTGGACTTCACGAGTCGTTTCTTGTTTTGTATTTGTGTTTACACTTTAACTAATTAAAGTATGTTCGTTCATCACACTGCGCATTGGTCTCTCCCTGACGATCGTGACAACAGGTGAGTTTTTACCTGCTGTTCTCAGCAAATTACAGAAAGAAGGAAGTCAAAGAGGGACACTGAATTGTTTACATAAGGACAGGGGAGAGTAAGGTGTAAGGGCCATCATCTACATCTTCTAGGAATTTCCTGTTCAACTGTTGATAACCTTGATCTAACAATTTGCTTCTGCATAATGTCATCCTTTAATTGACTGACTTCATGGACTGCTGTTTGACTCATAATAAAAAAGGACACTCAATTAATTATTTATAATTGCCATCATTCGGGCAAGCCAACATGTTTCCCTCTGAAGCTGTACATTGAGCTGTAGGAGAGAATGTAAACCACAATGTGCTAACATCTCATCCATTTACATCAGTAGTCTTGAAAGTTATTGGTACCAATGTAATAAACTGTCCTCTGACACCAATGAACTGGGATACAGTGACAGGATCACTCCTGTCATGTGCATGTAAAATACATTATGAAGAAATACCCAAATCTGTTCTGTTGTCTCTCCGGGGTCTTCTTATGGTACCAGATGGTTGCTGAGGTAAAAGAAAATGTCACATTCACCTCAACGGTTGATCCAGAGGAGAATGTGTCCTCAATGTAATCATCGTACCATCACTCATGACAACATCAGGCCTGGATATGAAGACAGGATCACTTTGGACAAAACCACTGGATCTCTTGAACTCAGGGTCCTGGCCCTGTTGACGGGTACAAAATACAAAGTAAGCCTTTTCTTAAAGAAGGATCACTGCTGAGTGGGGAAACAAGACTGGGGGTAAATGGTGAGTACTACTGATTTAGATCTAGGAAATGTAGGAAATGGTTTTAAAATAAAGTACACTTTCCCTCTGTGGTGAAATCAGAAACATCCAATAATCTGTATAGATTGTATATGTTCAGGCCATGAGAGGGTGTAGCTGTTTGACATTTACAGTTTAATGAGCTGCTGTTTCTCAAATCCAGTCAGTTGTCTGGGCACAGTGGCATTTATCCACCTCATTTGTTTCTAATGATCTCATGCATTTTAGTTTTTTTTTTTTTTTTTGTTAGTAGTGTATGATGAAACAATGTGTTCAGAAAAGGTACATTCTTCAGAAATTATCTTCTATGCAAAGAGAAGGTAGTTATTCTGTTTTTAACCCACAGAGCGAGTCTGCAACATGACAATAACTCCCTACAACACAGATTTAGTGGAGTTCAACAGCTCTGTAAGTTTGTCCTGCTCCTCCTCTGCCTCCTCCCTCTCTTACCACTGGCTGAATGGCAGCTCTGAGGCCACAGCCAGTGATGGAGTTCAGCTTGTTGATGGAAACTCTCGCCATAGTCAGTGTGACCTGGTATGACCCGTGACCATTCAGCTGTACCGTGTTCAACCCAATGATGTGTATAAACCCTGGATTGCTGATGCCATGTAATGGCCAATGAGAGGCTTTGAATCCACCTGCCACCATATTGGAACTCCTCAGAAGGAGCAATCCTCCATAGGAATGAATGGAATTCTACAGTATTTCAATAAAAATGTTTCAAGGACAAAATTACATGTATTTAAGTATTTATTTGTTGTAGTGGAGACAGTAACCTTAGTACTCTCCCAAAAAATTCCTTTAAGTAATATGTTTTATATATTTTTGTTGTTGTTGTTCAATTCACATAATATAATTTAAAAGTATGCATTAAGGTGTCTGAAATAGAATATACTTGTCAAAAATGAATGTAGGCAATAATAAATGGATTTCTATAGCTTCCAAAATATGTTTTACTATGGAGGAGTACCAAAATGCCTGCGCAATGGTTTCAAAACAGCGGCCCCCTTGTCAGTCATCTAGGATTAATACATATAATTGGTTCGACCCCGTCAGTAATGGAACCAGCCAGCCTCTAACCCTCACTATCAGCTGTGAGTCCATTTTCATTAACAAACTAAATGCAACTGTATGTTTTATCCAATTACTCCTCAAATTATTCTACAGGCTCATATGACCTACACTTGTTGAACACTCTAGCTGGTTGAATTTTGCCTCTTGGTCTTGACCGTGACATTGATTGGACATTGATGTTTTATTGGGCTTACAATGGTTTTCAAATGTGTCGCAGAAGGTTCAGAAAACACCACAATGAAGGTGACCCCTCTAGATAACCCCTCTAGGTTTGAATCTGTCGATAACTTAAATGTAGATGTACTGTATGGATCAGGGTCAGAACAAACATGGATAAATTAAGATGTCTTACTCAGGCAGTTTACCATTGGAAAAAATGTAATTGGGCGTTCCCTCTCTTGCGTGCGCCCGTGTGGCGGGGGCAAAAGTAGACCAGAGTGGCCCCACCCTGACCTAAAACAAATGAGGTAGTGGGGTGTCTCGCTTTCTCTAATGTCTCTGGTCAGACCTCACTATGTCCTGCTCAACAGAGTTCAGTCCTCCTGCCCAGCTCACCATCAAATGTGATTATTTGAATTAGCTGTGTAGTGCCAGGGTAAAAACCAAAACGTGCACCAAGGGGGTGCCCCAGGACTGAGTTTGGGAAACCCTGCAATAGGGATCACCAGTTTCTCATGGTGTGAACAACATAATTGAAAAGCCTTTGAGAAAGATGCAGACATACATTTACCACACACATCTCTGAATAACTCTCACACTAATGTCAACCACCACTGCATAGATAGGAAAAGGCCCCTATATGGCCGTAAGTGGCCAGTTACAGAGTGCAAGCCAAAACGTGTCAAAACTTCAGTGTCCAAAAACCACACACTAGTGTAAAAACCACACACTAGAGATGACAAATGCCCAACCTTAACTTTAGTTCTGTTTTATTTATTTATTGCAGAGTTCATTAAAGGAATAGTTTACACACATTTGTAATGTTGATCAGCATTTTGGCACATATCTAGAACCAGTATGGTCAAACATTTCTATATATATAATATATGTTTCATTTAGTTTGGTCTTCCACACCACCTCCAGCAAACAAGTTAAATCCATCATCAACACATAGAAAACCTGCATGATAACACCCAGTGTGTATATGTGATATAATGTACATAATCAATACATATATCTTATGTTTGATAATCTGCTTTTTTGTGTACTTTATTCATATTGAAAAGCAAAACCTTGTTCAGTAAAGTAGATAACAACAATACAGTAACTGATCAAAGCATGTGGAGGATGTAATGTTAACAACATAATGTAAATAGTCAAGTATTTATAGAACACTGTATTGTGAAGTGTGGAGTCAAAAAGGCAAAGAAGCTGGAGTAATGTGTTGCTTTACATGATGTAAAAACAGAATTAATAATAACGATTGCTTTTCTCCATCAACCTTGTTGTTCTTTGTGTCAAGTGTGACCAGTAGTATGTTGATATGACCTAATTACATTCAGTTCATTCATTCATACAAAGCTGGGTGTTGGTTCTAAGTGATCCTACAGTGATGTCAGTGTTAGAGAAGGAGTATAAAGAACAAACCTTTATTATATAGAATATATAATCTATTATCAGAAAATACCTCAAGACCAAAGTCCACTATGTTTATCAGTCAAAGCCTGCAAAGCAATAGAGGGCAACAGACTCAGTGAATGTAAAACCCCACACAGCTTCCTTATTAGTCTAAGTGGAGGTGGATTGTAGTGTTCCAACAGTGGAGTTTGGTCATTTGTTCCTTCATGCAGTGATGTAAATCATCAAAACATTTTATCTCAATATTTCTTCCTCATATCAGGTTTTGGTGTTACTGTAGACCGCTTTTATTGAAGCCCTGTCTCCTATGCAATACTTATTTGTAGGGACAGAACTAGTCTGAATCGCAGACATTTGTTACATCAGAAGAGATGGTGGCATCTGCTGTTGTCTTTCTTACCATGGCAATACTCTCAGGTGAGACCATATCTGCTGCACTCAATAAAATACAGCCACACATAGGTTAACCCTAAAAGCACCAACATGGGGTCAATTCTGACACCAAGGGGTAGAAAATGTCATAATTTCCAAACCCTTTCTTGATCCTTCTGAAATGTTAGGACCATGAATTCTGTGTTAATGTAATATATTATTGTCCTCTCCCATGACAGTAGGAATTGTTCTTCAATAAATAGCAGGTTCTTTGTCAATAGTCATAGATGTAGTTTCAATTATGTTCATATCCATCTCTAAGGCCATACACATTTAATTAAATGTTTAACGGATTGCTGTCAGACCTTGTCCATAGATGGCTTACATGGTAAAGAATCCAATATGTCATTTTGTAATATGGGTGAACTATCCCTTCAGGTGGTGACAAATGCTGCTTAACATTTTCTCTCACAAAATATTGTTATTCCACTAGGCACAGTGGCTACCATAGTGGCTTCAAAAATGTTCTTGATAAAATAAATATTTTATAAGAGCATTTAAGAACTTATTTGAAAACGTTCCACTTATGTCTTTGATTACAGCATTTTGTGTTTGTTTTGGAGACATGATTATCAAGCCCTGTTATTGTTTCCTCAGGATATTGTGCTGGTCTAGAAGTGCTTCCACCTGGACCTGTGAATGGAACATTGGGAGGAAATGTGATTTTCAAAACCACCATCAATCCAACCACACTTAGTACAATCTCTTGGACATTTGGTGATCCCACTGTCACCATTGTTGACTTTCTCAGTTCTGAAGGTCCTGTGACCAGAGCGGGATATGTTGGTAGGATCAGTCTGGACAATAGCACTGGATCTCTGGAGCTCAGGAAACTGACCCTGGCTGACAGTGGAGAATACAGAGTGATCATAGGAGAGTCTGATCTTATGCAGTTGGCAGATACTTCACTGAATGTCTATGGTGAGTACCCCCTGAGTTCCAAAAGATGTCACAGAATGATAAATATGCATTGATATTGTATTGAGTTGTCAACTAATGTGAATATAATGTACTTCCATTCATAAAAACAATATATAACAAAAAAACTAATGTGCTTGTTGAAATGCAGTTACTCTAGTCTTTAATGGTGCAGTTACAATTTATTTGATGGATATCTCTTGACACTCTACTACATACATGATCCATGGTCAGAAGCAGAGCTAGTGGGAGGGCCATGGGTGTGACCACCAGGGTTGGCGTCAATTCCATTTAGATTCCAGTCAATTCAAAAAGTGAACCAAACTCCAATTCAAATTTACATTTTTACTAATTGAAAACCATGGAAGAGAATTGGAATCAGAAATGAAGTGTACTTCCTGAATTTACTGGAATTTAAATGGAATTGACCGCAACCCTGGTGACCACCCCAGGCCCCACACACCTAGGGGCCCCCTGTTCCTGCATATAAACATTTAATACATGTTTTCAACGATGATGTACCAAAAACCAAAGAAATAACATTATTTGACACTGTAAAACATGGCAAAATGTATATATAGTACAATATATTATACGATTTCATTAAATCCTGGAATTGGTCTGAGCTGGTGTTGCTTATTTTATAAAGCAATGTACAGCTGTCTATCGCTGTACCCCCTTGAGGGCCCCCCTGGCCTGGGACTGGCAGCTGCCTGGGCTGGTAGCTGGCTGCTGCTGGGAGGGACCAGGGTCTTCAAAATGATTATTCATTTATTTAGTAAGTTTGTTAGTTTAAAACTACTAATAATCCAATTTATACAGCACCAAAACAATTTTTTTTAAATATAAAATGATTCTACAATAATATTAAATGAAAACAGATTGCTTAGCCAAGCCTTTTCAATGTCCATAGTGATATTTTCAATCGTCTCACAGCCAAGAGGCTATAGGCCATTATTGAACATGCAGCTACTGTAATGAAGCAGGCAATGTATTAGGCGACATAATTTCCAAACATTTTCCAAATGCAATTAGTGGGAAAACACCATTGTAAACGGCAACTGATGCCAGCGGTTTCATGTGACAGAGGTGAAAATCTCTGTTAGAAACTTAGAATGAGTGGAAATCTAAAGATGCAACAACTAGGATGGGTTGCTAATATGACTCTTAGAAAAGGTGGCTATCTATAACTTGAAAGGGTTCTTCAGCTGTACCCAATGGAGAACCCTTTGAAGAAAAATGTTTGGTTCCATGTCGAAACCTTTCCACAGAGGGTTCTACATGGAACCAAAAAGGGTTCTACCTGGAACCAAAAAGGGTTCTCCTATGGGGACAGCCATAGAACCTTTTTGGAACCCTTTTTTCTAAGAGTTTAGGATTGTGCCTTTGGCTTCTGGACAATGATAGAAAGTTGATATAGAAATATAGAACAAGAGAGAAATGTTGGTTTCAATGGCATATGAGGAATATTTATACAATTATTCCCTAAACGTTTCTATGGTCGGATATTGGCTATAGGCTACTTTGAAGCAAGGTTAGACATGCGTCATAATAGGCTACAACGTAAAACTCTATTTTCACACACGATTGCGAGAAATGTTGCACAATGACTGGGATTATAAGAATACATGATTAATGAGCTGTGAGCTCTCGCTTCGCTCAAACTAGGCTCTGTATGCGGTATGCTATAGCACGTATTATACATAAGTTAGATAACGAAATAACCTACTAACAGCCTAATTTGCTTTTATGATGGGGCATATCAGCTATTAATTTTAAAAGATTTGCTAAGGACCCCTCGAGAGCGCCCTGCCCCATCTGCGCTGATACTCGAGCTCCGTGCCTGTCCATGGTAATGTAACATCAGTGGTGTACATTTTTTAAGTACAAATACTTTAAAGTACTTTTGGGTATCGATACATTACTTTACTATTTATATTTTTGAGAACTTTACTCCACTACATTCCTGAAGAAAATAATGTACTTTTTACTCCCTACATTTTCCCTGACACCCAAAAATACTCGTTACATTTCCAATGCTTAGCAGGACAGGAAAATGTTCCAACTCACGCACTTATCAAGAGAATATCCCTAGTCATCCCTACTGCCTTTGATCTGGTGGACTCACTAAACACAAATGCTTTGTTTGTAAATGATGTTTGAGTATTGGAGTGTGCCCCTGGCTATCCGTAAATTAAAATAACAAAATTGTGCCATCTGGTTTGCTTAATATAAGGAATGTGAAATGATTTACTTTTACTTTTGATACTTAAGTATATTTTAGTAATTACATCTACTTTTGATACTTAAGTATATTTAAAACCATTTTCTATTAAGGGACTTTTACTTTTACTCAAGTATAACAGTTAGGTACTTTTTCCACCACTGTGCAACATGAACATAAAACGAACCTGTTTCAACTATTCTTCATTTCCAAACCACATTAATTAGTATTATCTCATATTGTACTCATTTCACAGAAACAGTATCTGGTGCTACTATCACAATTACCCCAAACCCACCAATCATTGAGTGGGGCTCTGTCACCTTAACCTGTGATGCTGCTGGCTTCAACATCACCAGAGAGTGGATGAAGGATGATCATCCTTTGTCTTCTGGTGACAATATCATCATCTCTGAGGTTAAGAGAGTGCTGTCCATAAACCCTGTGAAGAGAACAGACAGTGGAGAATACCTGTGCACAGTCAGAAACCCTGTCAGCTCTACAAATGCCAGTGACACTGTGAATGTAATCTGTAAGTACTTCCCTATAAGCCTGGAGATAAATACCCAGGATAAACCAGATAAATGTACCAACTGTACCATCAACAGGTGTACGTGAAAATAATATAACAATGAATGAACACAAACTTTACACCAACCATTATGACTCCAACGTCACACTGATTACAAACTAATACACTTGTAGCTATGACTAACTGGTGATCTCTGTGTTACAGATGGACCTGATGGTATGGAAATCAAGGGTCCAACTGAACTAGGACAGCAGTTAACATTGACCTGCTCTGCTGACTCCAACCCCCCTGCTAGTTACACATGGATGCTTAATGGAACAGAGATACCTGGACATTCACCTGAGTTCACTAAAGAGAAGAGTGAATACTCTGACAGTGGGGATTACACCTGTACAGCAACAAATGATGTCACTGGGAACAACACATCTGAGGTCCATAAACTGTCAGTAAAAGGTAAAATAAGCAGAATTTATATTTACATTTACATCATTTAGCAGACGCTCTTATCCAGAGTGACTTACAAATGGGTGCATTCAACTTATGATAGCAAGTGGGACAACCACTTTTTTTCTTCTTTTTTTTATGGGGGGGTAGAAGGATTACTTTATAGTACTCCAGGTATGCCTTAAAGAGGTAGGGTTTCAAGTGTCTCCGGAAGGTGGTCAGTGACTCCGCTGTCCTGGCGTCGTGGGGGAGCTTGTTCCATCATTGGGGTGCCAGAGCAGCAAATAGCTTTGACTGGGCTGAGCGGGAACTGTGCTTCTGTAGAGGTAGGGGGGCTAGCAGGCCAGGGGTGGATGAACATAGTGCCCTCGTTTGGGTGTAGGGTCTGATCAGAGCCTGAAGGTAAGGAGGTGCCGTTCCCCCTCACAGCTCCGTAGGCAAGCACCATGGTCTTGTAGTAGATGCGAGCCTCAACTGGAAGCCAGTGGAGTGTGCGGAGGAGTGGGGTGACATGAGAGAATTTGGGAAGGTCGAACACCAGACGGGCTGCGGCGTTCTGGATAAGTTGTAGGAGTTTAATGGCACTTTAAAGACAACATGAACATAGTAAGAGATAAAAGTTACATTTACATTTTAGCCATTTAGCAGAGACTCTTATCCAGAGCGACTTACAATTAGTGCATTAAGAAAGCTATGTGGGATAACCAAATATCTCAGTCATAGTAAGTACATTTTTCCTCAATAAAGTAACTATCAGAAAAGTCAGTGCTAGTAGAAGAAAAAAAGTTATACTTATGAAGTTTTGCATTCCAAACTTGTTTTGAAATAGTGCCTTTTTGTTGTGTTTGTTGTGTTGTCACCTAGATGCACTGTAATGTGCAGTACTGATTGTTCATTGTGTGTAGCCTTTCTCTCATCTCTGTATGGGTCTCTCTCTGGTCTCTGCAGCGGAGGGCTCTCTAACTCCAGGTGGGCTGTCTACTGTTGCCATCACTGGGATTGTGATTATAGTGTTGCTGGTTCTGGAAGTGGCAGTTAGTGTTGCAGTCTATTTCATCAAGGAAAAGGGGTGAGTTAAGAAACTTTTCATTTAAACAAGTGTATTTTCTATCACTGCAGGTAGTAGACAATATAGGCTCTGTTTTCACATTGATCTAAAATGGTCAGAAAAAGGGCCTGGGTGTATTTCAAAAGCACTGTAATATTATGTTCTTATAACTTCACTGTAAACTGTTAAAAGCACTGTAATATTATTTCATTATACCTTTCCATGTTTATTTCTTGTTGTATATAGAAGCAATGCTGACCCAATGCATCGAGGAGGTAAGCATATGCTTTATCTCCAATCATATAATTAATCATGTTTTTCAAACATTTGTTTTCTCCATTTACATTAAAATGGTCATTTAGCACATGCTCTTATCCAGAGTGATTTGCAGTTTCCATGGAAGAATGAAATGGATTCAGACAAATGACATGATATAGTACAACACCACTGTGACGATGCTTAATACTGTAACAATGCGTATGCAGACAAATGCAAACAAGATAGCAGCAACTATGCAACCACCTCTATTTGTGTATCTCTTAAAGGCTCTCAACAAAATGTATATGAGAACCCATCACCTGTGTATGAGAACCCATCACCCGTGTATGAGAACCCATCACCCGTGTATGAGAACCCATCACCTGTGTATGAGAACCCATCACCTGTGCGTGACAACACACAACAAAATCTATCTCCACCTCTACCCCTGACAGTAAGTAAAACATGGTCACCCCTGGGATGTGTCTGTGCACGTCTGTATTCTACTACAGCCTGTAATAAACAAGATTACTTTGCTTAACAGGAATTGCAGTGTGAAAAATATTGTATGCAAAGTCTGTTTGCCTATTATATATTTTTCCAGGAAGTTTTAGTTTGACTTAATGACAACTCTTCAGTCTCTGGCCCTTTCATGTTATTCATTAACATATGATCGCTGTAAAAGTTTGTTTAGGACTTTGAGGTTTCATATTTTGTCATGGCAACTTTTTGTGTAGCTGTTGCCTTCTATGTTCTGCAGTCTTTTACTTCTCCTTTTGTCCCAAATTATGAAATGCAGGACTTCAAGAGTACCTATGATACTAAGATAATGGTAACTTTGCGTTGGTTAGACCATTTGATTGCAATACTGTAAAAAAGAAAAAAAAAAGAAAAAAAAAGGATGTGTTGTTTGTGAAGTCTTTATGATGTGTCACTGCTGATAAATGGAAGTTAATGTTCCTTCCTTTTCTCCCTCACTTTCCTTCTAGCAGTAAGAGTTCAGGAAGAGATCTCCATTCAACCACCATTCTCCAGTGAGTTCCACAATCAACACATAGAAAACCTGCATGATAACACCCAGTGTGGATCTGTAATGTAATGTACATAATCAATACATTTATGCTATGTTTGTCTGCTTTATTGTGTAATTTATGAATGTTGAAAAGAAAACCTTGTTAATGAAAGTAGATAACACATTACTGTACTGTAATTTAATAGATTAGAGCATAATGATAAGGGTGACCTCTGGTGGTAGGGGTGGGGACTGTACTGTAAATAATAAATACAATAATTTTTTGTGTACTGTATTGTCAATTGTGGTGCCAAAAAGGCACAGAAGCTGGATACCCAAATAATTTAAATGATGTAAAAACAGAATGACTAATAAATATTGCCTGCTCTGTTGTTATTTGTGTCAGACCAGTGATTACCAGCTTATAAGATATATACTGAAGAAAAAATATGAAAGCAACATGTCAAGTGTTGGTCCCATGTTTCATGAGCTGAAATAAAAGATCCCAGAAATTGTCCATACGCACAAAAAAAAAGTATCTAAAATATGTTTATATCCCTGTTAGTGAGCATTTCTCCTTTGTCAAGATAATCCATCTACCTGACAGGTGTGGCATATCAAGAAGCTGATTAAACAGCATGATCATTACACATGTGCAACTTGAGCTGGGTACAATAAAAGGCCACTCTAAAATGTGCAGTTTTGTCACACAATACAATGCCACAGATGTCTCAAGTTTTGAGGGAGTGTGCAATTGGCATGCTGACTGCAGGAATGTCCACCAGAGCTGTTGCCAGAGAATTTAATGTTCATTTCTCCACCATTTCTCTACCAATATCGTTTTAGAGAATTTGGCAGTATGTCCAACCGGCAGCACAACAGCAGACCACGCGTAACCACGCCAGCCCAGGACCTCCACATCCGGCTTCTTCACCTGCGGGATCATCTGAGACCAGCCACTCAGACAGCTGATGAAACTGTGGGTTTGAACAACCGAATCATTTCTCCACAAACTGTCAGAAACCGTCTCAGGGAAGCTCATCTGCGTGCTTGTCATCCTCACCAGGGACTTGACCTGACTGCAGTTAGGCGTCGTAACTGACATAAGTGGGCAAATGCTCACCTTCGATGGCCACTGGCATGCTGGAGAAGTGTGCTCTTCACGGACGAATCCCGGTATCAACTGTACCGGGCAGATAGTAGAGAGCATGTATGGCGTTGTGTGGGAGAGCGGTTTGCAGAGTGCCCCATAGTGGCAGTGGGGTTATGGTATGGGCTGGCATAAGCTACGGACAATGAACACAATTACACTTTATCGATGGCAGTTTGAATGCACAGAGATACCGTGACGAGATCCTGAGGCACATTGTCATGCCATTCATCCACCACCATAACCCTCAGTCCTCACTACCTTCACACACATATGTGCACACAGACGAACACAAACACACACAAACACACTACAACCTAAAACATCCCAAGACACACACACGTGTTTCTGCAACATTTGGCCAGGCAGCATCGGAGAGACTAGAAAGAGGAGATGCTTGGCCTTGTTGCAGGTGCGTTATTTACCACGGTTTTACAGGCGGCTGTTATAGGAGAGTGAGAGGTCAGAGAGCTGCTGCTGATATTTCTGCCCGGCAGGCGTTCAGGCTGTGCATGAAAACCCTTCCTCACTGCAGCTGGTCACCCAGGCTGGAAACATAAGGCTCAGGTCAAAAGTAGTGCACTATATGGGAGATTGTCCCGTGTAGCTCAGTTGGTAGAGCATGGTGCTTGCAACACCAGGGTTGTGGGTTCGATTCCCACGGGGGACCAGTATGAAAAAAAAAAAAAAATCCCAGTTCTTCCATGGCCTGCATACTCACCAGACATGTCACCCATTGAGCATGTTTGACATGCTCTGGATCGACATGTACGACAATGTATTCCAGTTCCAGCCAATATCCAGCAACTTTGCCCAGCCATTGAAGAGGAGTGGGACAACATTCCACAGGCCACAATCAACAGCCTGATCAACTCTATGCGAAGGAGATGTGTCACGCTGCATAAGGAAAATGGTGGTCACACAAGATAAATCTAATCAAATCAAATGTTATTTGTCACATACACGTGTTTAGCAGATGTTATAGCGGGTGTAGCGAAATGCTTGTGCTTCTAGCTCCGACAGTGCAGTAATATCTAACAATTTCCCAACATATACCCAAAACACACAAAACTAGTAAGGAATGGAAATTAAGAAAAATATACATATATGGACAAGCAATGACAGAGCGGCATGGACAAAGATACAGTAGAATATTATAGAATATAATGCAGTATATACATACTCATTATTAAAGTGACTAGTGTTCCATTTCTTAAAGTGGCCAATAATTTCAATAGGCAGCAGCAGCCTCAAATGTGCTAGTGATGGCTATTTAACAGTCTGATGGCCTTGAGATAGAAGCTGTTTTTCATTCTCTCGGTCCCAGCTTTGATGCACTTGTACTGACCTCGCCTTCTGGATGATAGCGGGGTGAACAGGCAGTGGCTCGGGTGGTTGATGTCCTTAATTATCTTTTTGGCCTTCCTGTGACATTGGGTGCTGTATGTGTCTTGGAGGGCAGGTAGTTTGCCCCCGGTAATGCGTTCAGCAGACCACACCACCCTCTGGAGAGCCCTGCGGTTGCGGGCGGTGCAGTTGCCGTACCAGGTGGTGATACAACAGGATGCTCTCAATTGTGCATCTGTAAAAGTTTGTGAGGGTTTTAGGTGCCAAGCTGAATTTCTTCAGCCTCCTGAGGTAAGAAGAGGCTCTGTTGTGCCTTCTTCACCACACTGTCTGCGTGGGTGGACCATTTCAGTTTGTCGGTGATGTGTACTCCAAGGAACTTGAAGCTTTCCACCTTCTCCACTGCAGTCCCGTCGATGTGGATAGGGGGAGTGCACCCTCTGCTGTTTCCTGAAGTCCACGATCATCTCCTTTGTTTTGTTTTGTTGACATTGAGTGAGAGGTTATTTTCCTGGCACCACACTCCCAGAGCCCTCACCTCCTCCCTGTAGGCGGTCTCGTCATTGTTGGTTATCAAGCCTACTACTGTTGTGTCGTCTGCAAATATGATGTTTGAGTTGGAGGCGTGCTTGGCCACGCAGTCATAGGTGAACAGGGAGTACAGGAGGGGGCTTAGCACGCACCCTTGTGGGGCCCCAGTGTTGAGGATCAGCGAAGTGGAGATGTTGTTTCCTACCTTTACCACCTGGGGGCAGCCCGTCAGGAAGTCCAGGACCCAGTTGCACAGGGCGGGGTTCAGACCCAGGGCCTCGAGCTTAATGATGAGCTTGGAGGGTACTATGGTGTTGAATGCTGAGCTATAGTCAATGAACAGCATTCTTACATAGGTATTCCTCTTGTCCAGATGGGATAGGGCAGTGTGCAGTGTGATGGCGATTGCATCGTCTGTGGATCTATTGGGGCGGTAAGCAAATTGAAGTGGGTCTAGGGTGACAGGTAAGGTAGAGGTGATATGATCCTTGACTAGTCTCTCAAAGCACTTCATGATGACAGAGGTGAGTGCTACAGGGCGATAGTCATTTAGTTCAGTTACCTTTGCTTTCTTGGGTACAGGAACAATGGTGGCCATCTTGAAGCATGTGGGAACAGCAGACTGGGAAAGGGAGAGATGGAATATGTCCATAAACACACCAGCCAGCTGGTCTGCGCATGCCCTGAGGACGTGGCTAGGGATGCCATCTGGACCGGCAGCCCTGCGGGGATTAACATGCTTAAATGTCTTAATCACGTCGGACATGGAGAAGGAGAGGCCACAGTCCTTGGTAGTGGGCCTCGTCAGTGGCACTGTGTTATCCTCAAAGCGGGCGAAGAAGGTGTTTACAGTGGGGGGGAAAAGTATTTAGTCAGCCACCAATTGTGCAAGTTCTCCCACTTAAAAATATGAGAGAGGCCTGTAATTTTCATCATAGGTACACGTCAACTATGACAGACAAATTTAGAATTTTTTTCTCCAGAAAATCACATTGTAGGATTTTTAATGCATTAATTTGCAAATTATGGTGGAAAATAAGTATTTGGTCACCTACAAACAAGCAAGATTTCTGGCTCTCACAGTCCTGTAACTTCTTCTTTAAGAGGCTCCTCTGTCCTCCACTCGTTACCTGTATTAATGGCACCTGTTTGAACTTGTTATCAGTATAAAAGACACCTGTCCACAACCTCAAACAGTCACACTCCAAACTCCACTATGGCCAAGACCAAAGAGCTGTCAAAGGACACCAGAAACAAAATTGTAGACCTGCACCAGGCTGGGAAGACTGAATCTGCAATAGGTAAGCAGCTTGGTTTGAAAAAATCAACTGTGGGAGCAATTATTAGGAAATGGAAGACATACAAGACCACTGATAATCTCCCTCGATCTGGGGCTCCACGCAAGATCTCACCCCGTGGGGTCAAAATGATCACAAGAACGGTGAGCAAAAATCCCAGAACCATACGGGGGGACCTAGTGAATGACCTGCAGAGAGCTGGGACCAAAGTAACAAAGCCTACCATCAGTAACACACTACGCCGCTAGGGACTCAAATCCTGCAGTGCAAGACGTGTCCCCCTGCTTAAGCCAGTACATGTCCAGGCCCGTCTGAAGTTTGCTAGAGTGCATTTGGATGATCCAGAAGAGGATTGGGAGAATGTAATATGGTCAGATGAAACCAAAATAGAACTTTTTGGTAAAAACTCAACTCGTCGTGTTTGGAGGACAAAGAATGCTGAGTTGCATCCAAAGAACACCATACCTACTGTGAAGCATGGGGGTGGAAACATCATGCTTTGGGGCTGTTTTTTCTGCAAAAGGACCAGGACGACTGATCCGTGTAAAGGAAAGAATGAATGGGGCCATGTATCGTGAGATTTTGAGTGAAAACCTCCTTCCATCAGCAAGGGCTTTGAAGATGAAACGTGGCTGGGTCTTTCAGCATGACAATGATCCCAAACACACCGCCCGGGCAACGAAGGAGTGGCTTCGTAAGAAGCATTTCAAGGTCCTGGAGTGGCCTAGCCAGTCTCCAGATCTCAACCCCATAGAAAATCTTTGGAGGGAGTTGAAAGTCCGTGTTGCCCAGCGACAGCCCCAAAACATCACTGCTCTAGAGGAGATCTGCATGGAGGAATGGGCCAAAATACCAGCAACAGTGTGTGAAAACCTTGTGAAGACTTACAGAAAACGTTTGACCTGTGTCATTGCCAACAAAGGGTATATAACAAAGTATTGAGAAACTTTTGTTATTGACCAAATACTTATTTTCCACCATAATTTGCAAATAAATTCATTAAAAATCCTACAATGTGATTTTCAGGAATGTTTTTTCTCATTTTGTCTGTCATAGTTGACGTGTACCTATGATGAAAATTACAGGCCTCTCTCATCTTTTTAAGTGGGAGAACTTGCACAATTGGTGGCTGACTAAATACTTTTTTTTCCCCACTGTACAACTCAAAGTGTTTGCCCTTTCCCCAGACACTACATATGCACCCCTTTATCAACCATAATGTAGGTGTTATTGCCTCTTAACAGTCTATTTTTTCACACGTCACTGATCTGCACTTTGAGACACATATAGGACCTTTGGTCCCACCATGATGGACTAGGAGCAGATCACCCTCTAGTGGCTTCAGATCTCCTCTGCACTCAGGACAGGGCTCCGTTCACATTTACGTCATTTTGCAGATGCTCTTATCCAGAGCGACTTTAGCAATTAGGGTTAAATCGACAGATTTTTCACCTAGTCGGCTCGGGGATTAGAACCAGCAACCTTTTGGTTACTGGCACAACGCTCTTAACCACTAAGCTACCTGCCGCCTCACAATGGCTAACTGGGTTCACAGTTTAAGCAGAGAAATAAACGATAACATTTTACATTCAGGCATATTTAAAACGTTTTTAAAGGGTTTATAAGTAATTCATAATCTATGTATATCGACCTCGTATCCCAACCAGCTACTCTTCCTGGGGTCCACCCAAAACAAAACACAAAATAGTCATACACAGACAGAAGCAACAGCATAGATACGCTAACATTATGACATATTGACCCTAATAAACCAGATAAACACGTACTGTAGATGATTAACTTCAATCAGTCATCAAACAATGCCTCCTCCACTGGAGGGAGTATGACAGGGTCAGAGAGGGGTCAAAGATGCATTTTGAGGTGGAACTGCCCTGGGGGAATGTACCAAGATGTACAGTAAACCTTGTACTGTTGTTTCAAGATTTACCTCCTATTCAGTTCCGTTATCTACACTGTTATCACATTAATAAGGTTGGAAAACAGCCACATATTAAATTCAAACCTCATAATGATGAGAATGAAAAGACTGCAAATGGAAGAAGCTTGGCCAGATACACTACTGTCTTTACATACAAATACAAAGGATTTAGCCACATTGAACTCATTGTCTGAAGTTGCCGGTGTGTGTGTGTGTGTGTGTGTGTGTGTGTGTGTTTAAGGAAGGGGCACTAAAATAAAGGTTTTGTTGGCCAGTCCCATTAGACATAGAGTTCTCTGGCCCCATGCTTCCTGTCTATAAAGCTATATGTGTTGCCTTGGTGTGGCCAGTTTCAGTACAGCTACTCTGAGGTGTGTATGTATAGTGACGTCAGTGTGGCGCCAAGCTCCCACATAAACCCATGTCAGAAATTAGAGAGCCAGCTGACACAGGTTACCTGGACAATTAAGACAATGTGGAATTGTGCATTTCTACTGTATATACAATCACACATGTTTTGTACCTATGTACAATCACACGTGTTGTATAGGATACCTACAGTATGTACAATCGTGCATGTTTTGAGTGACCACAAGGCACGCGTTAAGCATTTAAGGTAAACTTTGTCATACAGTATCTACGTTTTTGATTATTGTGTCAAAAAAATCTAAATCAGTTTCAGTACTCTCTTAAGGGATCCTACCATCAAAATTGTTTTGTGGTTTTCAGACATACTGACAAGTTTTGCCCAAAACTGGCTGGTTTTCATGGTCGTCCAATAGAGACAGACAAGTGTCTCCTTAATAAAGTTTTTCTCGGTTGTTTGATGAGGATTTTAATTAGTTCCTTATTGTGTCACCTGACCCCTTGCATTACCACTAGTCTAGTGTCTTTGATCCTCCTTGCGTTGGAATGCATCACCTGACTGACCCTGCTCAAACACAACTCCCAAACAAAACCTCATATACCTGATGAACAGACCACTTCTGTTGTATGAATCACTGGCGTAGGTAAATCTTGACTGAAATGTGTTTAAAGGCCCATTGCAGTCAAAAATGTGATTTTCCTGTGTTTTATATATGCTGAGTGTACTAAACATTAGGAACTCTTTCCAGGACATAGACTGAGCAGGTGAATCCAGGTGAAAGCTATGATCCCTTATTGATGTCACTTGTTAAATCCACTTCAATCAGTGTAGATGAAGTGGAGGAGACAGGTTAAAGAATATTTTTTAAGCCTTGAAACAGTTGAGACATGGATTGTGTATGTGTGCCATTCAGAGGGTGAATGGGCAAGACAAAATATTTAAGTGGCTTTGAACAGGGTATGGTAGTAGATGCCAGGCGCACCGGTTTGAGTGTGTCAAGACCTCAATGCTGCTTGGTTTTCACACTCAACTGTTTTCTGTGTGTATCAAGAATGGTCCACCACCCAAAGGACATCCAGCTAACTTGACACAACTGTGGGAAGCATTGGAGTCAGCATAGGCAAGCATCCCTGTGGAACGCTTTCGACACCTTGTAGAGTCCACGTCCCAACGAATTTAGTCTGTTTTGAGGGCAAAAGGGGGTGCAACTCAATATTAGGAAGGTGTTCCTAATGTTTGTACACTCAGTGTATATTGCCACACTATGAGGTTGGAATAATACTGTGAAATTGATGATAAATCCCCCAACTGTTACCCAGTAAATATTTGATATTGAGGTAAAAACGACTGCATTGGACCTTTAACCTGTATCTAAATAATGAATACTATTTCCATTATGGACAGAATGTCGCATTTTAGGATTTTATCAAGTATCTTCTTGATATTCACCACCTCTACTCTTTGATCATTATATCTATAGTTAGTAGGCAGTGCACTGCAATAAGAAGCAGAAGGGTTAATTTAATCTGGTTCCATTTTAAGGCTTTATTGAGTTAATTCAATTATTGAAGCCTCCATTGATCACTCCAATAGACCGTAGCCAATAGGAAGCAGAATTAATCATCCAAGGAATAGGCTATTGTCTGAAAGGTAGATGGTACAGATAAAGACCTAAAGAGGAAGTCTCTACAAAGCTATTGGTTGTTATTTTCCACTTATCAACGTGACCTCCAATAACCTCTTAGAGTGGAAATGCCCTGAGGGCATTGTAATGTGTGTACACAGCTATATCATAAAGCTAGTTTATGTTCTGTGTCACAGAGTGGGGGGCTAGGCCTTGTCTTCAGAAGGGACAATCAGAGATGTATAGGAATATAAAAGGAGTAGGGACATGGTCTGGTCAACATTACAGGTACTTCCATTAGACAGAGCCATCCTTCACCATGGACTATACACTTTTCACAGCAGCCGTTGTGCTTCTAACATCAGGTATGCCTATTGCTACAATTAACATGCAGAACATAATGGGTTTTGAAGGTTGTTATTCAAATAGGTTACCTCCTGCTGGAACTATTTAACTAGCTATAGCTATATAAAACGTAGAAATAAAAACATTTTTTTTGTGTATTTCACAAGCAAGGTTTTTACATAAGCCCATTTACCTAAAAAAAAATGAATTTTATTTCTTTCAATTTATTGTTTTTATTTTCATGTATTGTTACGTCTTATGTGTACATTACTACATTTCGTTACCCTCTGTCCTGTCCAGGTCTGTGTGCAGGTCAGAGTGTGTTACCGCCAGGACCATTGACTGGAGCCATAGGAGGGAGAGTGAAGTTCACCACAACCCTCAGTCCACCAGCCAAACCTTTTGTCTCAGTGAGCTGGACCTTCAACAGGGTCAACATCATCACCTCCACTACGGTCAACATAACTAATGCTGACCACAAAGAGCGGATCAGTCTGGACAGAACCACTGGCTCTCTGGAGCTGTGGAACCTGGGCCTGAGGGACCAAGGGGAGTACAGAGTCAGCATCATACCAGACGGGGCGCTGGAGCTACAAGGAGCTACCACTCTGGATGTCTATGGTGGGTCAGAGTTATATATTGATGGCAGTCACATCACCATATCTCCAGACTCAGCAGGGCATTTTTATCAGCTATGAATATGAAAGTTGTATACATTAAGACAGATTATTCAAATGGACTGTACCTCACACGCTCCCCATACTGTTAACCTCTTTACAGTGTTGTTATCTGCTGCCACCATCACTAGCCCCCCAGCCACCCTGATAGCTGGCATAAGCTCCACCAACCTAACCTGTGAGGCTGCTGGCAACATCAGCTCCATACAGTGGATCAAAGATGGCCTCCCTCTGTCTCCCAGTAACAATATCACCTTCTCTGCAGACAACAGGACAGTCTATCTCAGTCCTGTACAGGTCATTGACAACGGAGAATATGAGTGTTTAGTCAGCAACCGTGTCAGCAACTGGACAGCATCCCACAACCTGACCGTCAACTGTGAGTACTGCTTACTAGATCCTAATTCCAGGAGTGATTGTGATTGTGCTTGGCAACCTTATGTCAATTACCAACTCACTGGATGTTGCCGTTGAAAAAAACAAAACAAAGTCTTGCCTTTGCTGTTCAATAGTGTATAGACCCACGGAATACATATTTTTGTTGATGTAGCATTGATGATTATTTGATTTGACCATGTTGCAGTTGGACCCCAGAACATATCAATAGATGGACCATCAGCAGCATCAACGGGACGCAGGGTAACTCTGAGCTGTTCAGCTGACTCTATTCCTCCTGCTACCTTCACCTGGATGTTCAACAGGACAGAGATGGGTGTTAACAACACCCTGTACGTCATAGAGAGGATGGAGGCGCTACACATTGGGAACTACACCTGCACTGCCACCAACAACATCACCGGACTGAAAGACTCTGTGGTCTACAAGCTGAGAGGTTAGTTACAGCTTGAAGTTGCAGTTAGGATTTGTGACAAAGTGTATCCACAATTAAGTTCATAACACATATAAGTTAACACAATAAGTTACACAACTTTATTGTGTAAAGTAACACAGCTAGAACTTTGTGACTTGTAATTGTACCTTAAATTTGTCTTCCATATTCTGAGCCTGGATAATAACCTGATATTCCAGTCACTCTAATTTGTGTAAATATAAAGTGTATATTCGAGCCTTACACTCCTCTGGAATTTCATTTTCATTGTAATCCCTGAGATCACTGCACTGACCTGACTTCATACCAAAGCAGGTGATATGACTTGTTCTCCTCTACAGCCTCCTCTGCTGCCCCCATTTGGTCATTTGCTTTGATGGTGACCAGTGTTCTGGCAGTGGGACTGCTGCAACTGTAGATGTCTGGGAGGAGAGAGAGGGACAAGGAGGGGCTGGTGAAGGGTGAGGATGAATGTGATGTATGCTGTCATAAATATGCTAAGTACTGTATGTTTTAATGTATGTATCTTTAAATATTAGTTACTTTTTTATTATAAGTCTTACATTTATTTATGTAATATTATTTCATGAATTCATTGATAATGAAAAACAATTCTATAAAAATAGCTTATTTTTTATATATATAATAATGGCCATGATTTTGTGTTGGTTACTCTGTGTAAAACATGTTTCGTTGTAAATGTTTCTGTAGGTTGGTCAACCCCAGAGCCTCTTTGCTGATGAAGGACAATCTTGATTAGGAATCTGCTCGGCAAGAAGATGTTGTATAGAATCAAACCTGTCCGTAGTTTTAAAACGTAGAGATATGTACTTTAGCCTGTCAAACTGTAATATTACCTGGGCTTTAAATCAAATATATTTTTAATTTTTTTAAATAAATGAATACAAGTAATCCATGGTACATGTCATGAAAGATTCATGTACACTGACCAAAAAAATATAAATGCATCATGTAAACTGTTGGTCCAGTGTTTCATGAGCTGAAATAAAAGAATCCCAGGAATTTTCCATATGCACAAAAAGCTTATTTATCTCAATTTTTTTGCACAAATTTGCTTACATCCATGTTAGTGAGCATTTCTCCTTTCCAAAGATAATCTATCCACCTGACAGGTGTGGCATATCAAGAAGCTGATTAAACAGCATCATCATTGCACAGGTGCGCCTTGTGCTGGGGACAATAAAATGTGCAATTTTTTCACACAACACAATGTCACAAATGTCTCAAGTTTTGAGGGAGCGTGCAATTGGCATGCTGACTGCAGGAATGTCCACCAGAGCTATTGCCAGAAAATTGAATGTTCATTTCTCTACCATAAGCCACTTTTGAGAACTTTTGAGAATTTGGCAGTACATCCAACAGGCCTCACAACCGCAGACCACGTGTAACCACCCCAGCCCAGGACTAAACTGTCAGAAACTGTCTCAGGGAAGCTCATCTGAGTGCTCGCTGTCCTCACCAGGGTCTTGAACTGACTGCAGTTTGGCATTGTAACCGGCTTCAGTGGGCAAATGCTCACCTTCGATGGCCACTGACACGCTGGAGAAGTGTGCTCTTCACGGATGAATCCCGGTTTCTGTACCGGGCAGATGGCAGACAGTGTGTATGGCATCGTGTGGGTGAGCGGTTTGCTGATGTCAATGTTGTGAACAGAGTGCCCCATGATAGCGGTGGGGTTATGGTATGGGCAGGCATAAGCTATGGACAATGAACACAATTGCATTTTATTGATGGCAATTTGAATGCACAGAGATACAGTGACGAGATCCTGAGGCCCATTGTCATGCCATTCATCCAATGCCATCACCTCATGTTTCAGCATGAAAATGCACGGCCCCATGTCGCAAGGATCTGTACTTAATTCCTGGAAGTTGAAAATGTCCCAGTTCTCCCATGGCCTGCATACTCACCAGACATGTTACCCATTGAGCATGTTTAGGATGCTCTGGATCGACGTGTACGACAGCGTGTTCCAGTTCCCGCCAATATCCAGCAACTTCGCACAGCCATTGAAGAGGAGTGGGGAAACATTCCACAATCAACAGCCTGATCAACTCTATGCGAAGGAGATGTGTAGTGCTGCATGAGGCAAATGGTGGTCACACCAGATACTGACTGGTTTTCTGATCCACGCCCCTACTTTTTTTTTTAAAGGTATCTATGACCAACAGATGCATATCTGTATTCCCAGTCATGTGAAATCCATAGATTAGGGCCTAATTTATTTATTTCAATTGACTGATTTCCTTATATGAACTGTAACTCAGTGAAATCTTTGTTTGTTGCATGTTGCGTTTCTATTTTAGTTCGGTGTAATAATAAAGGGAAATGTTACCAAAAACGTAACATAGTCTAACAAATGTGAGTAATTGCCTAATTGAGGGTGTGGCTGTCCAGGTAAAGACTGAATAAAGGTATAAGAGCCACAACTTGTTTGTAGTTAAAGTTCATGTTTGGGTTGCCGACTAAACAAAAGCCTGTTTATTGGACTCATTAAAAGCTGTAGTTTTGGTCCTCATCCTTGTCTCCCTGAGTGTTTGTGTCCTAAGTTCACTCCGCATCATGGTCCACAGTGTCACGATCGTCGAACACAGTGGACCAATGCGCAGCGTGATGAGTGAACATACTTATTTTATTCCACACGAAACAAAACGATAACGTGAAGTCCTTGGTTACGATACAAAACCAACACGGAACAAGATCCCACAAACACTGTGGCAAAACAGGCTACCTAATTATGGTTCCCAATCAGAGACAACAAGCAACAGCTGATTCACGTTGCCTCTGATTGAGAACCACACCGGCCAACATAGAAACAAATGAACTAGATAAACAACCTAGCACACAAAACACATACAGTGGGGAGAACAAGTATTTGATACACTGCCAATTTTTCAGGTTTTCCTACATACAAAGCATGTAGAGGTCTGTAATTTTTATCATAGGTACACTTCAACTGTGAGAGAAGGAATCTAAAACAAAAATCCAGAAAATGACATTGTATGATTTTTAAGTAAATAATTTGCATTTTATTGCATGACATAAGTATTTGATCACCTACCATCCAGTAAGAATTCCGGCTCTCACAGACCTGTTAGTTTTTCTTTAAGAAGCCCTCCTGTTCTCCACTCATTACCTGTATTAACTGCACCTGTTTGAACTCGTTACCTATATAAAAGACACCTGTCCACACACTCAATCAAACAGACTCCAACCTCTCCACAATGGCCAAGACCAGAGAGCTGTGTAAGGACAACAGGGATAAAATTGTAAACCTGCACAAGGCTGGGATGGGCTACAGGACAATAGGCAAGCAGCTTGGTGAGAAGGCAACAACTGTTGGCGCAATTATTAGAAAATGAAAGAAGTTCAAGATGACGGTCAATCACCCTCGGTCTGGGGCTCCATGTAAGATCTCACCTCGTGGGGCATCAATGATCATGAGGAAGGTGAGGGATCAGCCCAGAACTACACGGCAGGACCTGGTCAACGACCTGAAGAGAGCTGGTACCACAGTCTCAAAGAAAACCATTAGTAACACACTACGCCGTCATGGATTAAAATCCTGCAGCGCACGCAAGGTCCCCCTGCTCAAGCCAGGGCATGTCCAGGCCCATCTGAAGTTTGCCAATGACCATCTGGATGATCCAGACGAATGGGAGAAAGTCATGTGGTCTGATGAGACAAAAATAGAGCTTTTTGGTCTAAACTCCACTCGCCGTGTTTGGAGGAAGAAGAAGGATGAGTACAACCCCAAGAACACCATCCCAACCGTGAAGCAGGGAGGTGGAAACATCATTCTTTGGGGATGCTTTTCTGCAAAGGGGACAGGACGACTGCACCGTATTGAGGGGAGGTTGGATGGGGCCATGTATCGCGAGATCTTGGCCAACAACCTCCTTCCCTCAGTAAGAGGATTGAAGATGGGTTGTGGCTGGGTCTTCCAGCATGACAACGACCCAAAACACACAGCCAGGGCAAGTAAGGAGTGGCTCCGTAAGAAGCATCTCAACGTCCTGGAGTGGCCTAGCCAGTCTCCAGACCTGAACCCAATAGAACATCTTTGGAGGGAGCTGAAAGTCCGTATTGCCCAGCGACAGCCCCGAAACCTGAAGGATCTGGAGAAGGTCTGTATGGAGGAGTGGGCCAAAATCCCTGCTGCAGTGTGTGCAAACCTGGTCAAGACCTACAGGAAACGTATGATCTCTGTCATTGCAAACAAAGATTTCTGTACCAAATATTAAGTTCTGCTTTTCTGATGTATCAAATACTTATTTCATGCAATAAAATGCAAATTAATTACTTAAAAATCATACAAAGTGATTTTCTGGATTTTTGTTTTAGATTCCGTCTCTCACAGTTGAAGTGTACCTATGATAAAAATTACAGACCTCTACATGCTTTGTAAGTAGGAAAACCTGCAAAATCGGCAGTGTATCAAATACTTGTTATCCCCACTGTAGAAAAAACCCACCCTGGCTCAACATAACAGAGTCCCAGAGCCAGGGCGTGACACACAGCAAGGCCCAATCCTGAATGGCGGATCACATTCATGAATGACGATGTTAGGAAAAGGTGTGTGTTCTCGTGCCATGCAGATCATTATCCAGTTTACCGTAATCCTGTCCTTCATGTACAGTAAACCACAAATAAATGTATCAAAATAACAACATTACAGGGCCATTACCTGAACCGATACAAAGGTCACTGCAATGTGGCTTATGGTAAATGGGGAACTTCCTTGTCACCTGGCTGGCGGCTCTAAAAGATCATACCTCTGCCTATTTTATAGCATCATACTGTGAGTGTACTAGAAGCGCTCTCTAAATCTGTAACAGAATAAAGTATTCCAACAGCAATGGAAACTATAGTAGCCATCTCTCTCACTCTGTCCATACTCACAGGTAAAGCAGATATCTTCTTTGTCTCTTTAAACCTCTTGTTGTTACCTAGGCCATGCTTTACAGCTCTTTGAGTTGTACATTTACAGTGTAGTTACATTGAATGGTGTTCCTTCCCCCTCTTAATTGCACGTAGCCCTAACTGCACAATAACTACACTCGTTGCTAATTTCATACATCTACAGTTTCCTTTCATTGAAATTAAATTGTACTATTGTACTATAGCTATGTACAGTAGAGTACAGTAATTACACTGATTACCTAAGCAGGGGAGAAAACTCTGTCAGTGACCATGACTTATTCTGTTGACTTATTCATGTATTTGTCAGACACCACGTGAAATTATTAAAATGTTGATTCCACGTCCTATTCTCCTGTGTTTGAACTACAAATGTTGGCTACACTCCTTTTTGTGCAAGACAGTCTGTCTGTGTTGTGTTTATGTATAACTAGCTATGTTTGACTATTACTGCTGAGTGATTGTTACTGGGCCTACTGTTCTCTGAGTCAGCCATTTAGAACGGTCCTGAATGATGGAACGTTTGAGTGGACAGTGTGTACCTACATGTACAGTATGTTGTCTAAGGCCATGCTCTCTGCCGCCCTGTATTCCCTCCAGGTCTCTGTGCCGGTCAGGGTGTGTTACCACAAGGCCCTGTGAATGGAGCAGAAGGAGGGACAGTGATGTTCATTACAAATCTAAGTCCACCAGCCCAGCCGTTCATAAAAATATCCTGGAGTGTTGGTGGAGCCAATATTATAACCTCTACCGGTTCTGACGCTATAGGGCCTGGATACGGAGACAGGATCACTCTGAACAAAACTACTTGGTCTCTGGAGCTCAGGAATCTGACCCTGGCTGACAGTGGAGAATACAGACTGGCTATAACAACAGCTACAGCAGAAACAATCAATGGATCAACTAAACTGGTTGTGTATGGTAAGTCCAAGTGTCATGACAAAGAGAGTTAAAGCTAAAATCCTTAACTGAAACAATAACAAAGTGGTCATCCCACTTCAGTTTGGTAAAAGCTGAGATATGGGCCTGGTGAAATGGAACCACTCTCACATTCATAGACAGAGCTATGGATTCAAGGACTGACCATCCATGATATCAACATTATAGTTTTAACCATGTTTTGAGGCTATACAGTGTTCGTTTACATTTATATTATTTACAAACATTGGAGTAAAACAAGCTTATATTTTGGGTTCTGATGGGATATAACTGTTGAACTAAGATTATGAGGCACTGACGTCAATTCAAAGTCAATTCCACATTGGTTCAAAGTTATTTCGGGTGGAAACAACATTAATTCAACCAGTGTGTGCCCAGTGGGAAGTTACAGTCTTCAAGAATCAATGGGTATATATCATCAATTTAAAAGTCGGGATTCTAGCTTTAAGAGTTTAGTTACCATGAGTAAAGTTTGAAATAGATATTCACTTGACCTTATCATCATCATCATCCTCATCATCATCATCATCAAAACCATTAAAATCCTCATCATCGTTGTAGTGTCTTTGATATATCATAAGTCTTTGGCCTCTTGTTTTACAGAGAATGTATCTGATGCAAACATCACAGGACCAACAAACAATCTGTTTGCAGATGTGAGCTCTGCCACCTTAACCTGTGAGGCAGCTGGTAACATCACTGCTATACAATGGATGAAGGAAGGTCAGCCTCTGTCTGCTGGTGGCAATATATTCTTCTCAGAGGAAAACAGGAACGTATCCATCAGTCCTGTGAAGAGACACGACGGCGGAGAATACCTGTGTAAACTCATCAACCCTGTCAGCTCTGCTACTGCCTCCTATAGCATGATAGTGAACTGTGAGTAAAGGTCTATAACTCATCTAATGCTCTATGGGTCAGTTTCTCAGACACAGATTAAGCCTAGTCCTGAACTAGCAAGCACGTTTCCAAGTATTTTAAAATCAAGGACTAGGCTTAAAGCTGCAATATGTAACATTTTGGGCGACTCGAACAAATTCACATAGAAATGTGAGTTATTGATCTGTCATTCTCAATGAAAGCAAGTCTAAGAATTGGTAGATATGTTCTATGTGCGCTATTTCTATGTTTCCCGTTCTTAAGTTTCATTTTTGCATCTTTTACTTTCGGTTTTGTACACCAGCTTAAAACAGATGAAAATACAATATTTTTGGTTATGGAAAATACATTTCACAGCGGTTTAGATGGTTCAATGATTCTCTACACAATCCTTGCTTGTTTTGTCACATAAACTGAAATTAGGCAAACTATTCGAATTTTAGCAACCAGGAAATGGTGGAGAGATTTCTGCATAGTGCACCTTTAATCTGTGTCTGGGAAACTGCCCAATGAGATGTTACACTCATAATGCCTAGTTCTTAGAGCCCACGTATTTCCTGGTCAGGTCATGTGGTCAGGGAAAACTCTAGGCCCTCATCATACAGCTGTAGGATCTCAATTTGATTAACCTGTTGCAGAATAACTTTACTGCATTGCAGGAAATGTAAAATGTGTAGTGTATTTGAGGTTTAAAAAGGCTTCTGAAGTTTGTAATTTCCATTTTGAAATTTCAGACTTGATTTTCCTTATGAAAAATGTAGCAACCCCTACGAAGATGTCCATTAATTATAAACCACATAATAATTCATTATTTTCATGCTGTAGCAAACTGGCTCAAATTAAGATCCTACATCTGTACATGTTGTGTTTACTACTACAGTCTGAGGGTCTTCTGCTCCTGGGCTTACAGATGGACCAGACTCCATGATCATCCTGGGCGAACATGTCGCTGAGATGGAGTCATCCACCCTCATTTACTGCTCTGTTCAGTCTGTACCGCCTGCTGCGTTCACCTGGTTGTTCAATGGGCAACAGACAGGTGTACATGAAGCTGGATACATCATAAAGAGTGTCAGCTACAACAACAGCGGGGACTACCGATGTGATATTAGGAATGATCTCACCGGACACGTCGTCTCTATGGGCCATAGTCTGTCAGTGAAAGGTACTGGTCTCTGATACAGTCACCATTAGAGGTAGACCATCGAAGCTAACTAATGCCAAAAACGTGCAACATCACATCAGCATCTGTTCTATAGGTAGTGTTTTGTTTATTGAATGTGTTCCTGTGTTGGTGCGTTGCAGAGAAAGCCCCTCCACCCCTAAGCCCAGAGGGAGCAGCAGGTATAGCAGTCGCTGTGATGTTGATAGTGGTTGCTGTGGCTCTTGGTCTCTATTTCGGCATAACCCATCATTGGTGAGTCTATGAAACCAATGTGATTGGTTACGCCAATAAGTCATTTTTGTGTATAAATATTTTGCAGACCATTTTGGCAGTAAATAGATGTCCCATATGTAAATGTTTTCTGTATGTTGTTTAGGAACAACAAAGGGAACAACAAACAGAAAGGTGGGAGAAAAACATGATCATTTTAGTCTAGTACACGTTTATCAATTACTGTATGGAGATATCATTCATACATGCACTGAGATGAGAGTGGAGAGCCTCTCTGTGCTGCAGATGATAACCACAGTTGTCCTTTATCATCTGTGATGTCCAGCAGATACAGACACACTGTCCCAGACAGAGGATATGTCCATGTCCAGCTCTGACAAAGGATGTGAGGGGCACGAACTGACCACCCAAATCCAGGACAGAACCCACGATCGCAAGCAACCGCAACCAGCCACCAGCCATACTGTAGCCACCAGCCATACTATAGCTACCAGCCACACACCAGGAACCAAAGGTCAGAGAGAAGTTTGCATATTGAGTGTAGCAAGCATTTCTGAGCTGACAACAATCTGTCTCGTTATCAAGTTCATCAACTGCTATTTTGTTTGTTTGTTTGTTTACACCAGCTTCTGCAGGTGTAAACGAGTATGAGTGTGTAGGAAATAAGAAAACTGGAGCTCCAACACCACCTCCAAGAGTGAGTTTCCACCACAAAGTTAAATAAAACACTTCCCACCATGTCCTGTATGAGTTAGTTACAGCGATGGCAGCATTGTGACAGACTGCGGGTCTGTAAGCATACTGACTGAGTCCTTTACTGTTCTCCCTCAGAGAAAACTTCTTACCAGACAAACCAACACTGACACTGTAAGTAGTATTGCACCTCTGGCACCTTACTGGTACCTTACCGCATTGAAGCATTTTGTTATAGCTGTAATGAAAAGGAGCACTCTCTGATACACAATCTTTGATGAATATCCTACCTACAGTAGTAGCTATGGATGATTTACACAAACGTGCTCACTGTGTCTCGTTCTGTCTTTACTAACCCCGGAAATACAGGGCTCCAACATATACAATAAAAGTATAAAGTGGTAAGTGAACTTTTTATTGCATCGTCATTATGATATTACCTTTGATTATACTTGTTTTATAGTGCCTCGGTCTCCATCTCTCTCTCTCTCTCTCTCTCTCTCTCTCTCTCTCGGTCTCTCTCTCTCTCTCTCTCTCTCTCTCTCTCTCTCTCTCTCTCTCTCTCTCTCCCCTGACTCAGAGAACAGCTGATCTCAATTACATATCTTCAGTTGGCTCTGGACTTCACCCATCAAGTTTTACACCTTAATCAAGTAAACATGGGCACAACAAACCACTGGATGACCAGCCAAGAAGACTAAACACTACTGTCCTCCACCTCTGATGAGACACTGGTCTTTGTACACCTCAGCCATCCAGCTATGCCTAATTTCTTAATGTAATATAGAACAGTCAACACTACACTGAGACACAAGGACAAATTGTATCCCCTCTGAAAGGAGGAAGTTTGAGTGATCCTGTTATGCTTGCTGACTCCTAATCCACTACCTACGTGGTTCTGGCCAAAAGTAGTGCACTATATAGAATGCAGAAGATTAACTGAAATTCCAATAAAATGATGGAATTAGATTTTTTATTCATCTCATGAACTGAACCCTGCTCCATGTATAGATTTTGTTAATGACTTTGAAATTGGTTGTAATACATAGAAGCTTGACCCATCACACTTTATTTAGAATAATATTATACACAACTCATGCACCGTGAGTGTTAAATGAGTGGGGTTGGATTGAATGAAAATATCACAAAAGAGTACAGAGAACTTTGTATTTATCAAGGTTTCTGATCACTATAGGGTCTTGTAAATATTTCTTATTTTGTCTCACGGGATGAATTGAACAATAAAGAAATTCATCCCAATGGGAAATGTCTGTTTAAATTAGACAAACGAAACAGGAACCTACAATCTGTGTGTTGCTTTTCATTCATATAGATTGTTTTTTTTAGTAGGAAGAGAGATGGAGGCAGCAAAAGTTATCTTTGATATCGGCAGCACTTACTGGTAACGCCTAAATCATTTGTCACATCAACATATTTTGTAGTATATTTAACCCATCTACATCTGTAATATGTTGAAGTACAATTGCTCACTTTAGCCCTACCTTTGGGCAACACATTTATGATTTGCGCCTAAAAGGGAGGGTGGAGTTCTCTGGTGCTTCCACAGAGGATCCCTCCTTCACTATAAAAGATGTGGAGATGACTGACGCTGGGAACTTCACCTGTATCCTGACAGCCTTCCCTGCTGGCTCATTTGATGGACTGCAGGTGGGCACTGTGGGCCGCCATACTGTAGTGATGTCAGCAAAGTCACAAATCCGGCGGTTCAGTGGAGTATGGCTCCGGGGTATCCAGTGAACTACTACCATGTGGATTATACCCCCTCTCTGGAGCCTATGGAAGCTCTACGGCTGCTGACGGTGCAGCATGGACCTTGTCTCCTCTCCGCCACCTTGCATCATAAATATTTGTAGATCAGTCAGTCACAATTTATCCATGATACGTCATGGTTTTGATTCTCTCGAACAAGGCCAGCATGGCTTTGATCAGCTGACCTGGCAGGTTCCTTGAAGATGCCAAGCATTACATGTCTTTTACAATGGTTGGGTATTTTGGCAAATAGGTATACACATATAAAAATGTAAAAATGTTGAAAAACAAAAGTATCTGCAGATGAATAAACAGATTTAGAATAATCATTGATTAATCATTGTGCGTGTGCTATGTTTAATCTCACCACAGGAGATCAGTATTGTTTGGGAAATTTGTGTTGGGAAGTGGGGGGGAACACAACTCTGGTGTGGGCCAAGGGACTGTTGGATACCTATCTATAAAAAAAAACTGCCTAATAACAATAGCTATGATAAGAACAATATGACCAACAAGTGATAAGCATAGAGATACATATAAATAATGTTAAATAGGTAAATACATAACATGTACTATAAATGTTATATTTAATTCTGTGGATAATTATATAAAAGCCAAGTAAGTGATATAATCCTATTGGCACGGAGGTTACTGTGCCTGTGTTAACTTAAGGAACATGAACTCAATCCCCATCAGAATGATTTACCCCTCATACTCACTTACAGTCAACAGTGAGGAAGACTCAGTGGAGGCAGGACAGAGTGGTACAGTATGTTCTGGATGGAGGAAGACAGTGGAGGCAGGTCAGAGTGCCACAGTATGTTCTGGATGGAGGAAGACAGTGGAGGCAGTACAGAGTGGTACAGTATGTTCTGGATGGAGGAAGACAGTGGAGGCAGGACAGAGTGGTACAGTATGTTCTGGATGGAGGAAGACAGTGGAGGCAGTACAGAGTGGTACAGTATGTTCTGGATGGAGGAAGACAGTGGAGGCAGTACAGAGTGGCACAGTATGTTCTGGATGGGCTGAGGTTGTTCAGTGCATCACCTTCACTTATCTTTGTGGTGGAAGGAAGCTGCAAATGAAAATTAGCCTGAAATGATTTATGTGAATCAACTTATAATAAGAACATTTATGATACTACGGTGTAAAATAATACAACTGCGACTACATAAGGTTGTCTGATACCCCAGGTTCTGAGTGTAATCCACTAAAGGCTTTTTTCATAACCACCTACAGTATAGGTCTACTGTATTATCAATAACGAGTTATGTTGACAAATCAGCAGCAGCCATATTGACCATAGTCTAAAAAGAAAATCCTTACATAACCAAAAAGGGTTATATCACTTGCTTAACATATGGAACCCACGGGTGCATCAATCGACTCTTAAGGATTAACTGCCACCTGCAGTTATGCTATGTTTGCCCAAGAGTATAATTCATTGGCTGACCCCTCCTGTTGACCTGGATGGAATTCTGTGATCCTCAACCCATAACAAGTCCCATCCAGCTGACTACTTAAAAATGGTGAAAGCCCTCAACAACGCTGACTTGCTGAAACAGGTTTTGGTCCAAGTGTCTATCTACCTCTATGGTTGTAAAGGTCAACTGAATGCTCTTCAAACAAACAGCTTCGAATAACAGTGGACAGGACATCAACTTCATAAAGTATTTATCCTATACATAGCTTCCTTAGATTTTAAGTCTTACATTCCTTAGTCACCACTAAAAGGGCGCGTGGAGTTGGCTAATACTTCCAGAGGCAATCCCTCAATCACTATAAAAGATGTGAAGATGACCGATGCTGGGAAATACAGCTGTAAATGGGCAGGCTCCATCAGTGGCACACTTAAAGAAACAACCATCCTCACTGTGCTGGGTGTCAGTAACTCTCAAGGGTGATGTGAGTTATCCTATCAAACAAATGTTATTTATTATGTATTTATCATTCTTGCCATTATTTGTAATGCTCCTGTCTAGTAATCCATCCCGCAAAATGCACTAAAGAACAAGAGATGGTGTGGGAAATCAAGGCTGTATGTGTAAACAGGTCAAATTGTGTTTTCAGGAGAGCCACCATCATCAGTAACATTGTCAGTGGGGTCTGTCACTAGGATTGTGCTAGCAGTGCTTGTAACGTTGATTGTCATCTCTGAGTGAGAAGCAATCCAAATATAACCCTTCCTACACACCTGCACGCACGCACACACGTGCACACGCTCGCACAAAAGTGTTTTAAACATTGGCAAGTGATCATAAACTTCAGGCATTCAAAGAATACTCCTGACTTGCCTGATGTTGACAAATCAGCAGCAGTCATACTGACCACAGTCTAAAAAAACGTCCTAATAACCAGAAGCAGTTTCACAGTCTACCACACTCATGGGAGGAAGCACAAAATATTCTTCCTATATTTTCACTTCTCTATCTAAAGCGGGTTGTTAACCCACATTAGAAAAGTAGCCCAAAGAGACTCTTCCAACGTCCATGCTCAGTTCCTGGTTGATCGAATGCTTAAATTATTAAAAGTGTGATCACACAGATTACATTTTAATATTTTGTGTACCAGGAGTGCTATGGAAACATGCCGACTGTCTGCCGTTTTGCTGCTGACATACATTGGCCTCTCTTCAGGTAAGACAACTTTTTATTTATGACTTTCTCTTATAGAGAAGGTCCTGTTAACCTGGAGGGGAAATATAGAAGGTCTTGTTAACCTGGAGGGAAAATAGAGAAGGTCCTGTTAACCTAGAGTTGTGTTCAGTAGACATGAAGAAAACAGGGAGTTACTATCTGAACTATCTGAATTTCTCAGTTGCAAAATTTTTTGATATGTTGGGCCCAAATGAACACAACCCAGACAAGAGGGGAAAACAGAAGCTAGAAAACAATAATATAACTACTGTATGATTCTGTGTAAAAAAAAAAAAATGTATATACAGTGAGGGAAAAAAGTATTTGATCCCCTGCTGATTTTGTACGTTTGCCCACTGACAAAGATATGATCAGTCTATAATTGTAATGGTAGGTTTATTTGAACAGTGAGAGACAGAATAACAACAAAAACATCCAGAAAAACGCATGTCAAAAATGTTATAAATTGATTTACATTTTAATGAGGGAAATAAGTATTTGACCCCTCTGCAAAACATGACTTAGTACTTGGTGGCAAAACCCTTGTTGGCAATCACAGAGGCCAGATGTTTCTTGTAGTTGGCCACCAGGTTTGCACACATCTCAGGAGGGATTTTGTTCCACTCCTCTTTGCAGATCTTCTCCAAGTCATTAAGGTTTCGAGGCTGACGTTTGGCAACTCGAACCTTCAGCTCCCTCCACAGATTTTCTATGGGATTAAGGTCTGGAGACTGGCTAGGCCACTCCAGGACCTTAATGTGCTTCTTCTTGAGCCACTCCTTTGTTACCTTGGCCGTGTGTTTTGGGTAATTGTCATGCTGGAATACCCATCCACGACCCATTTTCAATGCCCTGGCTGAGGGAAGGAGGTTCTCACCCAAGATTTGACGGTACATGGCCCCGTCCATCGTCCCTTTGATGCGGTGAAGTTGTCCTGTCCCCTTAGCAGAACAACACCCCCAAAGCATAATGTTTCCACCTCCATGTTTGACAGTGGGGATGGTGTTCTTGGGGTCATAGGCAGCATTCCTCCTCCAAACACGACGAGTTGAGTTGATTCTAAAGAGCTCCATTTTGGTCTCATCTGACCACAACACTTTCACCCAGTTCTCCTCTGAATCATTCAGATGTTCATTGGCAAACTTCAGACGGGCATGTGTATGCGCTTTCTTGAGCAGGGGGACCCTGCGGGCGCTGCAGGATTTCAGTCCTTCACGGCATAGTGTGTTACCAATTGTTTTCTTGGTGACTATGGTCCCAGCTGCCTTGAGATCATTGACAAGATCCTCCTGTGTAGTTCTGGGCTGATTCCTCACCGTTCTCATGATCATTGCAACTCCACGAGGTGAGATCTTGCATTGAGCCCCAGGCTGAGGGAGATTGACAGTTATTTTGTGTTTCTTCCATTTGCGAATAATCGCACCAACTGTTGTCACCTTCTCACCAAGCTGCTTGGCGATGGTCTTGTAGCCCATTCCAGCCTTGTGTAGGTCTACAATCTTGTCCCTGACATCCTTGGAGAGCTATTTGGTCTTGGCCATGGTGGAGAGTTTGGAATCTGATTGATTGATTGCTTCTGTGGACAGGTGTCTTTTATACCGGTAACAAGCTGAGATTAGGAGCACTCCCTTTAAGAGTGTGCTCCTAATCTCAGCTCGTTACCTGTATAAAAGACACCTGGGAGCCAGAAATCTTTCTGATTGAGAGGGGGTCAAATACTTATTTCTCTCATTAAAATGTAAATCAATTTATAACATTTTTGACATGCGTTTTTCTGGATTTTTTTGTTGTTATTCTGTCTCTCACTGTTCAATTAAACCTACCATTAAAATTATAGACTGACCATTTCTTTGTCAGTGGGCAAACGTACAAAATCAGCAGGGGATCAAATGCTTTTTTCCCTCACTGTATACGGTTCGTAATCCCTCTCTCTCTCTCTCTCCATCTCTCGCTCCTCTTCGGTCTCCATCTCTAGTAGTGTTGGAAGCTCAGGTCAGTGTTGACCCACAGGTGACGGGGTACCTGGGTAATGATGTCACACTGCGTTGTGAGTTGCTCCAGGGCAATCTCACTCAGGCTGAGTGGCAGTGGGAGAACTCAGATAGCAAAAAGGTTTCCATAGCTGTCTTTAGCCCTAACTTTGGGCAAAATATTTCTGGGTCACCTCTAAAAGGGAGGTTGGAGTTCGATGGACCTTCCACAGGTGATCTCTCTATTACTATAAAAGATGTGGAGATGACTGATGCAGGGAAATACACCTGTATCCTGACAACCTTCCCCAGTGGCTCATTTCAGAGAACAACCATCCTCACTGTACTGGGTGAGTCTGGAAGATCAGCTTTAATATTGCAGATAGATTGTAGCTTCCATCAACGTAATTGTCTGCATCATTTCCAATCCCCTATATATTTTTTGTCAATATAAAAAATATATTTTAAAATATATATATTTTTTTTCTTTATTATTTTCCCCTAACCCTACCATCCTAATTGGAGTAAAGTAATGGACATCAACACTTAGGCTTCTACTTCCAGCTTATACATACTATGTACATTTTACGGACACAGTATATTTTACAATAGTTATCTTTTGTTTGTTTTTAGTCCCATCCTTCAGCTCCACTCAACCCTCTGGAACTCTTAACATAGGCAAGAAAATAAAGGATCTTATTAAATGATTGATAAATAAATCTTTGATTAGTGACAATAGTTTTTCTGCAGATACTGTAGGGTTCAGTCTGACAATCAGCTGGGTCAGAGGTCAAAGAGTTGACAGTGGTTCTGTTTCCTTTCCCAGATCAGACTCCACCTCCATCATCTGGCGAGGTTGCTGGAATTGTTACCGCAGCCCTATTGGTAACAGTTGTCATGACAGCCACAGCTTACCTCATCATTGTCAGGAAGAGGTGTGTGTAAACTGTCTGTAACACATCATTAAAGAGAACATAATATATACAGTTGAAGTCGTAAGTTTACATACACTTAGGTTGGAGTCATTAAAACTTGTTTTTCAACCACTCCACAAATGTCTTGTTAACAAACTATAGTTTTGGCAAGTCGGTTAGGACATCTACTTTGTGCAAGTAATTGTTTACAGACAGATTATTTCACTTATAATTCACTGTATGACAATTCCAGTGGGTCAGAAGTTTACATACACTAAGGTGACTGTGCCTTTAAACAGTTTGGAAAATTCCAGAAAATGTGTCATGGCTTTAGAAGCTTCTGATAGGCTAATTGACATCATTTGAGTCAATTGGAGGTGTACCTGTGGATGTATTTCAAGGCCTGCCTTCAAACTCAGTGCCTCTTTGCTTGACATCATGGGAAAATGAAAATAAATCAGCCAAGAGCTCAGAAAAAAAATTGTAGACCTCCACAAGTCTGGTTCATCCTTGGGAGCAATTTCCAAACACCTGAAGGTACTATGTTCATCTGTACAAACAATAGTACGCAAGTATAAACACCATGGGACCACGCAGCCGTCATACCGCTCAGGAAGGAGATGTGTTCTGTCTCCTAGAGATGAACGTACTTTGGTGCGAAAAGTGCAAATCAATCCCAAAACAACAGCAAAGGACCTTGTGAAGATGCTGGAGGAAACCGGTACAAAAGTATCTTTATTTATTTTTGGAGAAATGTTCTCTGGTCTGATGAAACAAAAATAGAACTGTTTGGCAATAATGACCATCGTTATGTTTGGAGGAAAAAGGGGGATGCTTGCAAGCCAGAGAACACCATCCCAACCGTGAGGCACGGGGGTGGCAGCATCATGCTGTGGGGGTGCTTTGCTGCAGGAGGGACTGGTGCACTTCACAAAATAGATGGCATAATGAGGAAGGAAAATTATGTGGATATATTGAAGCAACATCTCGAGACATCAGTCAGGAAGTTAAAGCTTGGTCACAAATGGGTCTTCCAAATGAACAATGACCCCAAGCATAATTCCAAAGGTGTGGCAAAATGGCTAGGATTAAATGTCAGGAATTGTGAACATTTTAAATGTTTTTGGCTAAGGTGTATGTAAACTTCCGACTTCAACTGTATCTCAATGGCATGTAATGTATCATCCTGTGTTAGTTAGATGTTAGTGATTCATTTTCAGAGCATGGCATTTTTTATGTATGCAACTTGATACGTTTGAGGAAACGTATTTTGTTATTTTTCAGTAGATCTATATACTCATGGTCTTTAAGGTCATTAGAAGTGCATAGGAACTGAATGTTACGTTTTACCAGTGAATCTATTTATATAATTCTCTCTACCTAGGCGCGAGGCTTTATTCAACCCCTCTGTCAGCATTGGTGAGTAGAAACCATATTTTTTACCAAGCACACGACTCAAGTTCCCCTTCTGCTCAGTCAGCCCTGACCTGGATTTCTGCTTTCTGTAAAACCTTCTGTGATTGTTTTTCAGATGCAAGCATCCCGGTGGTCAATGCAGACAGGACAGGGACAGGAAGAGAAGAGGTGAGTTTGTTTAGCTTCAGCTTGTGTCCACATAAGGGAGGAACAGAGAACTAATGAAAACTTGATTTTTGTTGTGCGTTTGACTGAATTCCAGCCTAAGATTTCAGCTAGTCACATTATATTTGTAATCATTCAACGATCCTCATCTCTCTTACTCTCTCCCTCTCTTTGTCTTTCCCCAGGACCTGGTTTATTCTGAGATCGTCAGATTCAACATTGCCAAGAGCAAAGGACACGACCCATCTGGAGAAGACCAGAAAGATGCAGATGTCAAGCCAGCTGAGGATGTCACCTACTCTGCAATGGCAGTGGGGAACCAGCATCCTTTAAGGGAAGACACAGTTTACTCTCAGGTAGTGAGAAAGGACTGGGACATAGACGATGTATGGACTGTCTAAGCACAATAACAGAAAAGCACAGGCTAATCAGACATCCTTTACAATCACATACATTTAACTGAAGTTCTCTTGTTGGGGAAGTGAACTCCTTATTAGACTAGTTTTTGCAAGTCAATAGTTACAAACATTTGAAGAGGGCATGCCCAGGGAGAAGAAGAACGGATCTGGAGGGAGATGGGCACTCACAGCGCAATGGTGGCATATTGAAGACGGCAGAATTTTCTGGGCTAAACTGACCAAGACGCCTCTCCAACAACAACGCATACAACCTCACATAATTCTGCCCAAAAACAATGACACTTTCTCTCAACCAGTGGCATATGGGCTTTTTAGGTGAGCGCTGATGCCGCCCTGTGATAAACAGTGTCCACTTTGTCAAAGGCAGGGGTGCAAAATAGTTTGCTTGTCCATTCCAGGGTGCTGTTGGAGAGACACATAACTGTGGGGCTCCACCAACGTTCCGTCCAAAAAATCATTTAAACATAAATCATGTAGCAGATATAGGATATGGTAAAAAGACTATGTGGCCTTTTCTGTAGCCTACTGGCTGGAGATAAAATGTATGACAATGCAATGAGACGAACACTTTTTACATCATGCAGGTTTCTCAGATCAAATAGCCTAATTTACATGGCGCCCAATCAAATAAAAAATGAGTTGTCATGTTAACAAACAACATATCCTAAAAACAGATCAGATCAAAGTAAAATGGACAATATGGAATGAACAATCACAACTATTGTCCAGGAGTTTCACCCCATTGTCATGATCAGTGGTCTCCCGTCAATTTTTGGCAAGCTGATCATAACAAAAAAGAAACTACTTCTGCATTTCCCGCTGTGTAAACATATTGCAAATAGGCTCAAGATAACTCCTGATAAAGTTGGGTAGCTGATATTTAGGCATGAACAGACAAATCGATTAGTCACAAGAATCAGGACTAATAAAGCCAATGCAATGGCCTGTTTTACAAATTGTGGGTCTACTACAATGATGGGTATTCACACACTTCTATTGGGGCCGACATGGTAAGCTACACCCAGGTAAGCATGGACCAACGCCGATGCCTTTTGGGCATATTTTTTTGGTGCAGTCCGGACCGACCTTGATTTCCACATCCACGGACATAGTTTTTTTTCTCCAGTCTGGACCAGCCTTGATTTGTCCCAAACACATCTGTAGATTACATATTTTCAACTTTCATTCAGGACAAAAATTTGCCTGATTTCAACATCGGGCAAATACATATTTTCGATGTCCTGGAAAATATGTATTTTAAACATACAGAAAATACGTATTTTCACCTTTCATTCAGAACCTAAATTGATCTTAACTTCAACGTCTGGAAAATACGTATTTTACACATCTTTTCAACATCATTTTGCTTACTGTGGCTATTCTAGTTTTAACAGTACCTGTAACTATGCTAGCTAGCTACTATTCAGCTGTTTTTCTGAAAACCTCATTATCTGAAGAGTAAAGGTTAGGTAGTTAGTAGCTAGCTAGTGTGGTGTCGAGACAACGATGCTGATATGCTGTGTAGACAAGGAATCCGCTGACACTGTACTTTGATTATAAAGGTTTATTACATCAAAGATTACAGAATCAATCTACAGACTCCTGCAGAAATCCGGAGAACAACTGACCCAATCTCTAATATGTTATTCTCTCCGTCCTTTGTTCAAAAACATGGTATTTATATCCTATGTAACATAATATGGCGTGATTTTAATAGACCAATCCCTGGCCTCTACATAGCAGACTCTCCTCTGTTTTAGGGGGCCCCTATAGTAATGTTTTCCAGATGTTTCCGCAAGCAGAGCCAAGTTCTGGAATGTTCAGATACTACATATTTCCCCCCTTCGAGACTAATTAAGTCTCGAAAACAAAAAGAATAGGATTATGACAAATCTTGTGTAACTTTAACAATAAAACAAAATGTATGTAGTGTGAACACATTTTTATGAAGTGTAAACAAATCGTTATGGAGTGTAAGAGCGAAAAACCTGTCTGGCAGCTTTCTTTTTTTTTGTTTGTTTTTTGTATTTTTTTTGTTCGGGGGGAATGGATCAGCTTAATATTGCAGATAGATTGTATCTTCTATCAATGTAATTGTCTGCATCACTTCCAATCCCCCATGTTTTTTAAATATTTTTTATATATATACTCCCCTTTATTACTTTTAAACCCCACCATCCTTTCCCTACTTGGAGTAAATTAGTGAACAACAATGCCCAGGCCTCTACTTCCGGTCTATACTTACTATCTACACCTTATGGACAGAGTTAATTTTACAATAATTCTATTATATATATATTTTTATTTTTATTTTTTTATTGCTCCTGAACTTATTTTACTCTCAACCTCTCCAATCATTTTCATGATGTCCATCCGGTTTGCTTCTATATGCCATATCTTTCTAACTGTGCTCTTTCCCAAAAGCTCCCAACATACAACCTATATACTTATTATGGACACAGTATGCTTACATTATTAGCTATCTTTGTTATTATTTGTTGTTATTTGTTATTAGTCCCATCCTTCAACTCTATTCAATACCTCCCATCTATCTCTTAACACCATCCATATAGGATTTCTATTTGCCATATATATTTCAACCGTACTGTGATGTTTTACAAAAGTTCTGAACCTTTCTATTCTCATTGCTTCTACAGATTGTGAATTAAAAATAAACATTTTTGCTAAAAGTATTATTATATTATTGATTGATTGACTATGACTTTTCAGATCACCCAGTAATGCTATCTGCAAGGTTAGTTCCAGGTAAAAGGTCTGGCAGCTTTCTTTCCAAATATCCATCAATCAATCAAGACAGTAAAATTCTCTCACAGCCCCTCTGCCCCAGGCGACCACCTAAGTACTCCAGATCAATTTATAAATCTTTATCAATGCATTTTAAACTATGATGCAATTTAATACACATGAAAGCCTCAGAAAACTAAGTACAATCAAACTTGTCCACATTCAGGCTGGTCGACCCATCGGACCCTCCTGTGGATTCTCTCTGTCCCTGCCTAGACCCAATATCCGTAAGAATCCACGAAATAAACAAAAACATCTGAGGTCCCCACATGTACCCAACAACAGAAAACATCATTCTTCAAAAATTAATACAGAAAGAATATGACACAAATTATGTATTACACATACAAATATGTCTATATATCATTGCAGACACTGGACTGTAGTCCACTACACTGCATCTCCTCAGCAGTGTCGACTTTCAATGCAACGTCGATGATGGAATCTGAACATTTCCAAACCTTCCTTGTTCCACTTCCTCCAGTCCATTCATATTGTCCATGTTTGAGTATTTGAATCCCACTCTACACATTCCCCATATACTTCTGGAAGAAAAGAAAACACCAACCAGTATCTTTTGCAAAACAACACATGCAAATTAAAACATCAATATCAACAATAATATACAAATTATATATAAAATGATATATAAAATGAATCACATTCCATTTCCCCCCTTTGATTCATAAGAAAACACTAAATATCACACGTGAAAAATGATTGGATATTCAAAATTTCCTAGAGTTACTTCAACCCTAGTTTTCATAACTTTTTTTGTCTGACTTTTTCCCCAATTTTTTCTAAATCCATTTCACTGATTTATCCACAAAACTCTTTCCCATTTTCTGAGGATATTCGATCGGGAAGTCCCCACCTGCTTATGACTTCTTTACACAAAAACTTTGCAACCGACTGAGCATATTTTAGCTTAGTTGGACATATTATGCACCTCTTGGTGTAGGAATGTAACCAAGAAAAACAGTCACACCCCTGCGACCATTCTTTTTCAGACAGATTGTGCACCTGCCTATGACATAGTCAACCTGTTCAAGCAAATATGGTTCCCAAAACCCATACTCCTTTGTGATCTTTCTCCTAACCTCCCCCCTTGCAACATGAGCTAACCCATGTGCTTCCTGAATCATCAGACCTAATAGGTCTAGAGGCGCTACTATCAACCCCTCATGGTTTCTCCAAAGGCAACAAAGGCGTGTTACTCTGAGGATTTTTTTTATTGTCTTCAAACACACCTGCTTTCGAAAGTCCTTCAATTTGTGTTTCGATCCCTTGGATTGCTTCATCTTTCAATGGATACTGATTCTTCCAAGGAGGTCTGGTTCCTGGTCGAAGTTCAATATCTGGAACTTGGTCCAATATCTGGAACTTGTTGCAACATCTCCTCTTTCATAGGGTCTGAATACATCTTCGCACTGCAAATAGAGTCATGTGTCTTCCGTACAGCTTGTGGCTCTCCTTGTCCTTGAGCCGAAATCATGATTTTGAGAAATCGCTGATCTTCACTCCTCCAAATCACCAAATTCTCTTTCATCGGTACAAAAACAACTTTCTCTGCTTCTGTCATCATTTCTCCTATTTGCTTCTGCTCATAGCCTTCAGAAACCAACAAGGTCAAATGTGGCACACTCTTCTCAATCTCAAATTCTTTATCCAGATAATCGTCTGGATAAAGACATCATCATCGACGTTGCATTGAAAGTCGACACTGCTGAGGAGATGCAGTGTAGTGGACTACATTCCAGTGTCTGTGTTTATCTTCATAGCTGCTCCTTGTGGTCCTAAAATTATGCAACATGAGCTGAGTTGAACTTTCTTTGGTTGATGACTCAACCATTCCTCTGAGTTCGATTGGGCAGCATTCTTGAAATACTTCAGTGTACAATGAAATGGATATTCTGGAAGGCTCGCATCTGGCATGTTTGCTAGAATGAATTTATCCCATATGTTAGCCTGCTTCAAAAAATCTGCACTGAGATTTCCAATCCAAAGTACTGAAGAAGAATCCATCTCTGTCGTCATCAACAATTGGTAAACTTTTCTTTTGGCACTTCTACCAGACAGCCGTCTGGTGTACATTTAATTATACAGTTCAATTTACACAATGCATCTCTTCCCAACAATGCAATAGGTGTATGTTCTGATACCAGTATGGGTATTGTAATTTTCTGATTTTCATAGCAGAGCTCAATTGGTTCCGTAAGAGGAATCAGCTGTTTCACTCCCTCAAATCCGATTGTCCTAATTAGTTGATTGGACATAGGGAGATGTGTAGCATCTTCAGGCCGAACACAGGTAAAAGCAGCTCCGCTATCCGCCATCACTTCCAATGATTGTTTGTTTACTTTCACCTCAATTGTTGGATCTTTTTCCGGTCCTGATGCTACCAGCTGACACCCCCCTTTCGGATCTTCTGGGCACCTCTAGAATCCTTGCTCCGGGCCCCTATAAGGGTTCACCGGTCCTCCAGATGATCTTGACTGGCCCCTGTATCTTCCTCTGAAATTCCCTCTGGTGTTTCCTCCTGGCCCATTATACTCACGAGCAAAGTGACCAACCTGTCCACAATTATAACACACTTCTGAAGATTGCTGGAAGTATGGCTTAAATCTTCCTCCTCTTCCTCTTCCTAAGCCTTCTCGTCCTCTTCCTCTCCAATTCTGTGTCTGTCCAGAAACTGGCTGTGGATATGAAACAACTGGTACTGCTATTGGTGGCTGGTACAATTGCGGTTGGACCTGATTCGGTTGAAGCTGTGGCAGTGATTGTTGATTTGGTGCACACTGATTCTGCATAACCAAAGCTTGTTTCTTATCCTTCTTATTCTCCACCAGTTGTATTTGATTGAGTTTTCTGAGAGTTTCTTGGTCCTGTTCTTTCTGGTTGTGTTCCTTTTTCCGGTACAGATCCACTTGATGGGCTTTATGATCTGTATAGACATATTTTGTCATGCTTCCAAGTCCAACCACCTCTGCCAGTTTGCTCCTTACTGGTGAGGGCAGTCCCATCTGCAGTTTAGCTCTCAAAATTGACTGCTCAATTTGACTCACATCTGGATCATTTCCGGTAATATTTCTCCACACTTGATGAACTCTTGACACATAGGCTCTCGGATTTTCTTGTTGTCCTAGTGGGTCAATCAGAATGTTGTCAGGATGCACATTTGTTGGAAACGTATCTTTCAGTGCTCTCCACAGCCGATTTCTATTTGCAGCTAACAATTCAGGATCATTCACCGCAGTCCCCACATATCGAAGAAGTCCAGCTCTCTGAAAAATTTCTTCCATACCTGGAATCCCAAGGAGATTAGCCAAAAGTATCTTAATGTTTCCTATGGCAGACTGTGTTCCCACCGTCATTTCTTCCAACTTAGAAATCCAAGGATATACTCCATCTTGACATATCGGTATTCTGCAAAGGCTTATACTCCAAGTTCTGTCCTCGAATTATCACTGGCATCATCTTCTTACTTGTGCTCCCTTGTCTTGGCCTCAATGTATACCTCTTCTCCAATTCTTGGGATCCTTTTTTCAGCAGTTTTTTCTTCTGTATCTTCAGCTTCTTGAGTTGTTCTTCCAGTTCTCTTACTTCTTCTAAATTATTGGCCTTATCCAGGCATGATATGCATCGATCTATATCGTTTTCTATTTCTTCTGTGCTAGTCATTGTAGGATAAAATCCTCTTGAATATGAAGCACCTTTAATCTCCAAATCTTTATCGCTGTCTTCATCTTCACTTTCATCAGAACTCGAATCTCTTGTATTCTTCTCCTTCCAACTTCCATCACCCCTTCTTTCTGCTCTGGCCAACCTCCGTCTGATCACAGGGTCATATCCACCCATGATCTCTTCTGAATCACTCTGATCATCATCATCATCATCTTCAAGTTCCATCCTCCTGAACCTCACTCCACCCTTAGTTTCCAGACATCTCGTTTTCTTCTTACTTTTGGAGTTTGGATTAATCTTTATGGTCGTTTCTGCTTGTCCTCTCTCTATTATTCGTTCATCTTCATCTCTGATGCAATAATCACCCTCCTGAATGATCACTGGAAGCTGAGGATAGACGTCCTTAAACTCTACTTCTTCCTCGTAAGGTGGGGGTCTTTTTGTTGAATCCTTATGTGAGAAAGGTGTATTGACTTCTGCCATTAGTTTTTCTGTCACCTTCACCTCTTTTGCCATTTTCTCTATACCGCTGTCTCTTTTATCTTTTGTATCTTTTATCAGTTTTTGTCCTTCATTTTCAAACAGCTTAAGAACACCCATCTCTCTTTGTCTCTTTTCTTTACGTTGTTCCCCTTTTTTCCCCTTCTTTTGATCTGCCTTATATGTGGCCACAAGCACTTTCATTATCTTGATGACGTCTGGGTTAAGAGTCCCTTCCACTAGCCATGGTTGTTCAATGTCAGGCCAACGTTTATTCCATTTTCCAGATAACCTTGCAATACCATTAACTAGAGGATTACTATTTTGTACTACATCAACAGGAGTAATTAATTTCGTAGTTTTGTTGTCCTTTTTCCCCATTGTAACAACTCTTTTATATTCCTTTATTGTGAATTATTTTATTATTATTATTATTATTATTATTATTATTATTATTATTATTTTAAACCAATTAATTTGTTAAACAAAAAATACTTTAGACTATGTAGCTTATGTTTCCCTCATATTTATATATATATATATATATATATATATATATATATATATATATATATATATATTTATAACTCAGGAATATTATAAATAGCGCAGTAAAATTTATTCACATTAGCGCTAAGAAATAAGCAAACAGCTTAACTCAGGAATATTATAAATAGCGCAATAACATTTTATTTTATTTATTTATTTAATAAATTAATTAAATAAATAAATATATATATATAAGAAGGGACTCTTAACCCAGACGTCATCAAGACACCCCCATAATTAATTAATTAATCAATTAATTAATTAATTAATCAATATATCTATCTATTTATTTTTATTAATTAATGAATTAATTAATTAATTTATTTATTTTTTTATTTTTTTTATTTTATTTTTTTATTTTTAATTTTTTAATTTTTTAATTTTTATTTTTATTTTATTTTATTTTACCAAATTATTGATTAGTGGCAATCTTACCACATCCGATCAAAAGTAAAGGAAAGTAGTCAACTTCAGAGCAATCCAAAAAAGAAAGACCTGTAATCCAGCAACAATACAGCACTCACAAACCAATTGCTTAATAAGCACCCGATTACCTTAATTTTACAGAATAATGTCAGTGCTGGATTTCCAATACAACTCTAATCAAACCAACCCATGCACAAAGAACTCCAATGTGCAATTCTTATTTACATCAATTGATCAGTCTGTTGCCAAGTCCCTGTTAAATTGTCACAACATGAAATATGCTAGGCACACACAATATGCTGTATGGGAAAGTACGTTTGTGAACAGAACAGTACTGGCCTTGATTGGACTGGATCCGGGGAAGCACACACTGTCGCGTGACGCATTGGTCAGCACCTCCTCTCTCTCTCTGTCTCCTCCTTCTCGTCTCTCACATGACAGGAGAACAAAGGAAACAGACAACAATTTAGTATTTTATGCATACCTATGTTCACATTTGTGCTAAGAAATAAGCAAACAGCTTAACTCAGGAATATTATAAATAGCGCAATAACATTTTATTTTATTTATTTATTTTATTATTTTTAATCCAGTAACATATCTCTCATTTATAAATTCAATATATCTCAATCAAATAGTTTCATAGTTAAGCAACAGCCACTTACCAAACAGAATACTTTATCCATGTGTATTCAAAATCTCCCCCCTTTTCACATCCCTGCAGCACTAAGTCTGCGTGTCACAGCAGCTCAGTGCAGGCAGGGGAGTGGCATATTTGCTCTACGTAACTCTAAACTCATAAAATCCCATGCATGCGCAGCTCATTCAGCAGTGCGATTTCAGAGCGAGAGGAGCTCTCCCAAGCAGCTCTCTCCAAGCTAAACAACAGACAGCAGACAGACCAGCTATCCCTCTGTTATTTCCAACACAGACAAACAGTAACACTTAACAAAACTCACAAACCAACACAGAACATAGAACACAAATCCTACTTCGAAGTTTCTTATCTTCACTTATTCTAATCTGCAGATTTTATAGTTATTTTCTTATCCATTACAGGGCTCATAGTTTTTTAACAATTATTAAACGTTCTCTTTTATAGAGACTCATATAAGGTTTTAACCTTAACGTCCTCCCAGGGGCTCATAGTTTTTTAACAATTATTAAACGTTTTCTTTTATAGAGACTCATATAAGGTTTTAACCTTAACATCCTCCCGGTGGCTCATATATAGTTAACAACTATTAACGTTCTCTCTAATGGAGACTCATAAGGTTTTAACCTTAACTAACATATTTCCTTACAAAAAACTAAAACCCCTGTTGTCATAGCCTTAGTCGACACACAGCAGACCTCCCCTTTTACACACACATGCATAGGCCCTCTTCCTCTCACACACACACAATTCAAGAGGAATGGATCCGTTCATACAATACACTAAGCATGCTACCGTCGCTCCTTATTTCTCATTGTTCTTTCCTACATTTCTGCTACCTCGAGTTGCAGATATTCAATGAGAGGTTACTTCGAACACATACCTCGTCAACTATATGTCGAGAGGTAACTTACAATGGAATGTATCTTCCACAAACTCACAGTTCCCAGAACTGACCCGAAAGTCAACCTAGTGACTCTCCTAGGATTTATGGCCCATCTTAATGATCGCCTCATTTGAGGGCTTCCTTAAATCAGCGACGTCCTAAAAGTATACTTTTTCCTTATTTCCTGGCCTTATTCCTTCATGCTATCCCTGGACACTCATTTTAATTTTATTCAAGCCAAATATCCGTGTGCCCAGTGTTAACAATTCCTATAGACACTCCCCCCTTTTTGCGTTGTTCCCAACGCAAACAAATTTAGAAATTTAGAACGGATTCTCATCCCACAGCAAATAACAGCAAAGCACACACGCAAGTCCTAAAACCGTACATCCCTCAACGCACACACACACACAAGCACACGAACTGACCAGCGCCCAAAATTGTGAGAAATCTCACCTTATCTGCCGGCGTCTTGAGCGGGAGTCACTTCGTAGCTCATTAATGGAACGCTGAGGAGACGCAACACGTCCCAAAAATCCTCGTCGCCATTCTGTGGTGTCGAGACAACGATGCTGATATGCTGTGTAGACAAGGAATTCGCTGACACTGTACTTTGATTATAAAGGTTTATTACATCAAAGATTACAGCATCAATTTACAGACTCCTGCAGAAATCCGGAGAACAACTGACCCAATCTGTAATATGTTATTCTCTCCGTCCTTTGTTCAAAAACATGGTATTTATATCCTATGTAACATAATATGGCGTGATTTTAATAGACCAATCCCTGGCCTCTACATAGCAGACTCTCCTCTGTTTTAGGGGGCCCCTATAGTAATGTTTTCCAGATGTTTCCGCAAGCAGAGCCAAGTTCTGGAATGTTCAGATACTACACTAGCTACCGCAATCGAAATGTTGCTAGCTTGTTAGCTTCTTGGCTAGCTAGCTACACTGAACAAAAATATCAATGTGTAACCGGTTTGAAATGGCTAGCTAGTTAGCGGTGCGCACTAGTATTGTTTCAATCGGTGACGACACTCGCTCTGAGACCTTGAAGTAGTTGTTTCCCTTGCTCTGCAAGGGCCGCGGCTTTTGTGGAGCGACAGGTAACGGTGCTTTGAGGGTGACTGTTGTCAATGTGTGCAGAAGGTCCCTGGTTCAAGCCCAGGTAGGGGCGAGGAGAGGGACGGAAGCAACACTGTTATATTGATGCTGTTGACCCGGATCACTGGTTGCTGCGGAAAAAGAGGAGGTCAAAAGGGGGGTGAGTGTAACTGGTGTGAAATGTCTAGCTAGTTAGCGGTGCGCACTAGTAGCGTTTCAAATCGGTGATGTCACTCGCTCTGAGACCTTGAAGTAGTTGTTTCCCTTGCTCTGCAAGGGCCGCGGCTTTTGTGGAGCGACGGGTAACGGTGCTTCGAGGGTGACTGTTGTCGATGTGTGCAGAGGGTCCCTGGCCCAGGTAGGGGCGAGGAGAGGGACGGAAGCAACACTGTTACAAATGCAACATGTAAAGTGTTGGTCCCATGTTTCATGAGCTGAAATAAAAGATCCCCAAAATTGTTCCATACGCACAAAAAGCTTATTTCTTTCAAATGTTGTGCACGAATTTGATTCCTGTTAGTGAGCATTTCTCCTTTTCCAAGATAATCCATCCACCTGACAGGTGTGGCATATCAAGAAGCTAATTAAACAGCATGATCATTACACAGGTGCACCTTGTGCTGACGACAATAAAAGGCCACTCTAAAATGTGCAGTTTTGTCACACAACACAATGCCACAGATGTCTCAAGTTTTGAGGGAGTGTGCAATTGGCATGCTGACTGTAGGAATGTGCACCAGAGCTGTTGCCAGATAATTTAATGTTAATTTCTCTACCATAAGCCGCCTCCAACTTCGTTTTAGAGAATTTGGCAGTAAGTCCAACCGGCCTCACAACCGTAGACCACATGTAACCACGCTAGCCCAGGACCTCCACATCCGGCTTCTTCACCTGCGGGATCATCTGAGACCAGCCACCTGGATAGCTGATGAAACTGTGGGTTTGCACAACTAAAGAATTTCTGCATAAACTGTCAGAAACTGTCTCAGGGAAGCTCATTTGCGTTCTCGTTGTCTTCACTAGGGTCTTGACCTGACTTCAGTTTGGCGTCGTAAGCGACTTCAGTGGGCAAATGCTCACTTTCGATGGCCACTGGCACGCTGGAGAAGTGTGCTCTTCACGGATGAATCCCGGTATTAACTTTACAGAGCAGATGAAAGACAGTGTGTATGGCATCATGTGAGCGAGCGGTTTGCTGAGTGCCCCATGGTGGCAGTGAGGTTATCGACGTGTGAGACAGCGTGTTCCAATTCCCGCCAATATCCAGCAATTTCGCACAGCCATTGAATGGAGTGGGACAACATTCAACAGGCCAGAATCAGCAGCCTGATCAAATCTATGCGAAGGAAATGTGTGAGGCAAATGGGGGTCACCAAATACTGACTGGTTTTCTGATCCACGCTCTTATCTTTTTTTTTAAGGCATCTGTGACCAACAGATGCATATCTGTATTCCCAGTCATGTGAAATCCATTCAATTGACTGATTTCCTTATATGAACTGTACGTCAGTAAAATCTTTGAAAATGTTGCATGTTGCGTTTATATTTTTGTTCAGTGTAAGTTAAACAACAGCTGGAATGACCTAGTTGTAATGTTTACAAGTATCCCCACTTGCTGGCTACTAGACGACCAAATATAACAGTTGGCCCTTAAGTCTTTGTAGGGAGCCAAGGAAAGCAACTCTTGTTGTATGTATCAGTGATGGACAGTAGCTAGCTGGAATGTGTAATATTAACAATACTATTAACAATAGGCCAATACCAATACAGTAGGCCAACTTCTTGCCCTTGGAATAAGGCTGTCACTTGGTCAAATCATAATTTATATTCTGTACCAAATACATTGCATATCAAACATCTTACAATGTATGCATACCATGTAATTCTACTGTATGTTCCTTTGTATTTACTTAGTATTACCAAACTTCATCCAGATATGAAACTCTTGATGTGTATGGAGTACAAAATTACTATTTAGCTTGTATGTAGGTCTCATAACCAGCCATAAAATAACAATATATGTCACAACAGTTCTAAATATGTGTCATGACAGTGTTATGACCATATTATGACAGGTTATGACAAGTTATGTCAGCTGTTATGACATATCATGACATGGTTATGACCGTGCCATAACGTGTTATGACGCTAGGTGTCAAGTAAAGTGTTACCCGGGAACTCAATATATTATCAATACCAACCCTGAGCACAGGAGTAGACTATAATGAACAATTGATATTTCATTTTATTGTTTGCTTAGATTGTAATTGTAGTTGGTTGTGTAAACATTACCAGAACAGGCATTGAATGATAAATAAAACCAAACATCCACTTCTCACTTTATGTCAATATAACAATATCGCTGCTGGCTCAGTCTGTCCATTGTCTGCATCACTCAGCCTGGGGAATCCTCTGTCTTGTAAGACGCATGAAACACACAGGTAGGTTGTTGAATTTGTCATTATGTCAGTTACGTATTCAGTCCTACATTACCATTTAGAGAACAGAATCAGATTCTCTTTCTGTACACAGTAAAGACAGTGCTGTCGGGTTACTACCCACCCTACGTAGAACAACGACAGGCTCAAGCCACCCATGATTGTATAGCCTTGTAGTCCTGACATTCTCTACTCTATTTCACCTAGGTGGTGGAGGGATTTTAGGGGGATGGACAAACATTCATGGATGGATGAAACTGGGGTCAATTTAGGAGAAGGGAAAAAGGGATACCTAGTCAGTTGCACAGCTGAATGCATCCAACCGAAATGCGTCTTCCACATTCAACCCAACCCCTCTGAATTAGAGAGGTGTGGCGGGCTGCCTTAATCGACGTCCATGTCATTGGCGCCCGTGGAGCAGGTGTTGGGGGGTTAACTGCCTTGCTCAAGGGCAGAACAGCAGATTTTTCCCACCATGCCGGCTCTGGGATTCGAACCAGCCACCTTTCGGTTACTGGCCCAATGCTCTTAACTGCTAGATTTGATTTGCAGTTTTTGGAGAGAGAGAATAATCAATTTTTTAGTGGCATATATGGTCAACTACAAAATTACTTCTCACATTTGGTGCCTTGTGCCTGTTGGATAGGACAGAATGTTACTCTGCTAAACACGGAAGTGCAAAATTGAGGGATGAACTAATTTCACTAGCTACTGTCGTTCCATTACACAGACACCCATCTCTTAACTTAGAAAGAAAGCTAGCTAATTATAACATAATTATGTTGTCCTTACAATTTTATCCAAACTGTGGGTTGCACGTTTTGATACTAATTTTGCAGCATTTTGTATCACTTTGGCCAGCTCACACATTCCCTTTGACAGCTAATTAGCTAGGTTTATTACTGTAGAGACACCTTGCAGTTTTGGAGACAGCTTCGTGTTTGGTAACATAAGGCAGTGAAGTAGCGTTAGTACTGGTACAGCAGTGATTTATTCACTGAGCTATATGAACTTACTTCATATGGATTTACTTCACCGCACAGTTAGCTATGCTGTACCTAGCTAGCCAGTGACCTATAGGCCTACTCTTGCTGCTACTTTAGCGCGCTGTACATTATAACATGTCTCCAGAAACAACGAGGTGTCCCAGCTGTGTTGACATTTCACCTATCCACTTCATCCACTTTTGATTTCACTAGCTAGCTATCCAACTAATGTTAGCTAGGTGACATTAGTCATGAAGCTAATGCTGGTCCCTGATAAGTCATTCGGCTAACGTGTGCTTTGCCAAGCTGCTTAGCTACTTCACACATTCAACGTGAAATTCAAAGCTCATCAGAATAATATTAGCAATTTTCAGCCCATCCAACAGCTCCAGGTTGAAGTGCATTGCAGCCAAAGTAACAACAGGTTGTAAACAGGAAGTAATGTAGCTGTCAGATAGAACTGCATGTCATTTTATCAGGTAAACACACGGCATTGCCACAAAAAAATCTGAGTTTCCCACTTCGGATTTCCCATTTCAAGCCCAAATGTATCAAACATTGACTAAAACCATGACTTATTGATTAAATCATTGTGCAACATCATGGGTAAACTCTGGGCATCGTATTTCAGTTGAAAAAAGGGAATTTCTGCTCTTGTGGGTCTTTAAGTAAATCATGTGTTAAATGAGGTGAAAATGAGACTGGAGTGCCACTTTACATTTCTATCACGCTGTAACGCTGAATTTCTGATATACAGATTGAATAGAGACCTAAATCTCCAATGATTTGTTTATCGGGCTTACAAATCAGGATACATTCTTGGGTAACACTTTATTTGGATAGTCCATCTGTAGATACTCTACAGACTACCAGTAACATTTCAACTAACTATCTACTAAACCTAGCCCTAATCCTAACCTTAACCATACCCTTATTCTAACCCTAACCTTAGCAAGAAGTTGCTTATCAACAGATAGTTTGTTAGTATGACCATCTGTAGAGCATCTACATCAAGTGTGACCATTTTTTGTATGGTTTTGTTTTATAAACATTTGAAAGAGGGAGGTGCCTTAAAAACATCTGGGTTTTGTACCTCTCCTGCACATGCTGTTTTGTATTTTCGTGTGCAAATAAGAGGTATACCGGTCTATGGCTTGTGACGTGAAAGGGCAAAAGCGCCCTTCCTCACCGCTATGAAGTTGAACATGTGCTCTTTATGACAGAATGTTAAAATTAGGTTAAATAAATAGTTGTTCTTTTCAAAATTATACTACTCTATCAGTGGAATGACCCAGCTAAAATGGATACCACACAAACAATTAGGTGCTCAGTCTGAAACGGAGAAACATACAATAGAGGACAAATTGTCAGACACACAAACATAAAGTGCACACACACAGACAAACAAGTGTCCACGTACAGTGTGTCCACGTACAGTGAGGGAAATAAGTATTTGATCCCCTGCTGATTTTGTATGTTTGCCCACTGACAAAGAAATGATCAGTCTATAATTTTAATGTTAGGCTTATTTGAACAGTGAGAGACAGAATAACAACAAATAAATCCAGAAAAACTCATGTCAAAAATTTTATAAAATGATTTGCATTTTAATCAGAAAGATTTCTGGCTCCCAGGTGTCTTTTACACAGGTAACGAGCTGAGATTAGGAGCACACTCTTAAAGGGAGTGCTCCTAATCTCAGTTCGTTACCTGTATAAAAGACACCTGTCCACAGAAGAAATCAATCAATTAGATTCCAAACTCTCCACCATGGCCAAGACCAAAGAGTTCTCCAAGGATGTCAGGGACAAGATTGTAGACCTACACAAGGCTGGAATGGGCTACAAGACCATCGCCAAGCAGCTTGGTGAGAAGGTGACAACAGTTGGTGCGATTATTCGCAAATGGAAGAAACACAAAATAACTGTCAATCTCCCTCGGCCTGGGGCTCCATGCAAGATCTCACCTCGTGGAGTTGCAATGATCATGAGAACGGTGAGGAATCAGCCCAGAACTACAAGGGAGGATCTTGTAAATGATCTCAAGGCAGCTGGGACCATAGTCACCAAGAAAACAATTGGTAACACACTATGCCGTGAAGGACTGAAATACTGCAGCGCCCGAAAGGTCCCCCTGCTCAAGAAAGCACATATACATGCCCGTCTGAAGTTTGCCAATGAACATCTGATAGATTAATTATTAATGACTAATTATTACACCCTGAAACTGTGTATAATGTGTTAGAAATGTGTGAGTGTAGGACCAGTAAAGGCTATGGCATTGAGCCACTATTTAGCAATGTGAGTAAGAGTTAGGCCAGACAACAAAGACAACTGAGAAACTAAGATAAAGAGGCCTCCCAATTTAGGGAGGGGAGAAACTGTTATGAAAACATGGTGCAGAATATTGTGAGAACGGCAATAACTGAGTAATGCAGGGAGTAGGATATGTGTGTGTGTGTGTGTGTGTGTATGTGTGTATGCATGTGTGTATATGTGTGTGTGTGTGTGAACTGAAGGTCAGTAGAGCAGTTTTAGAGTGGAAAACTACAGCCCGCCTACAGAGGGGAGGGATTTCTTTTTGTATGACGTATGAGTATAAAAGATGGACTCTGAAATTGTGATGGCAGAATTCTCAATGAATAAATATCTCTGACTATGCAGACCGGGACTCTGGCCGTTACTTAAATCCCAAAAGACTTACAACCTTTTGGGAGATGCACAGAGACACTAAAATAGTTTGTTAAATAATTCACATAACAGCTTGGTCCTTCTGAGCCGGACTCCAATACCCTGTTTCTGTCATTCCAGGTAACTCTGAAAACCGTCGACGGGCGAATGATACATTCGTAAATAGAAAGTCCTGCCCTTTGACATTAAGGGTTAAAACAGGCCAGAGGACACCTGATTAATGACAGAGACGGTGACGGAATCCAAACCTACATTGAATCTCGGCTGCAAGGATAAGGTCAGTAGTCTTTATTCATTAACTTGGTGAAATTGATTTGAGGACTTGCTAAAATATTGAAAAGTAGCAAATTGATCAATGCGTAGCCATTTTAAGTGAAATGTGGGGTTGACTGTCAGGAATTATCAAGATTACATTGTGAGGATAGACTCCTCCGTAGAGTAGGAGATAATTCTGGGGGACTAGTCAACCTGGTGGTGGGTCCGTAATGATTCACGGTAATAGGCCATTACCAAAAGAAACTACCCGGTGTTGAAATAGAAGGAACTATTAAAAGTACACCTATGGGATGTAACCTGTAAGAGATTATTGAACAGTCAACAAATAATCAGGGTTAAACAAATACAAAAAGTACACCAGAAGGAATTAAAGTAGCATGTGTGAGAAATAGAATATTAGTAAAGTCAAAAGTCACAAACAACTGTAGATTTTGCTGTAACTCTATCCGTTCTGGAGCCTTATAAACTCTAGGTTACCGATACAACACCAATAATCATGTAAGGTTGTATACGTGTGAGACCTAATGTTGGCTCAAAAGTCACATGAATAATTCCAGGTGGTTGTATAGAGGAGGGAGAACCCATTCCTGTTGTATGAGACTGTCAGGAATTATCAAGATTACATTGTGGGGATCAATCCCTCTGTAAAAGTATGAGATAATTCTGGGGGACTAGTCAAGACTACATTTACAGGGAGAGGTGGTTGTATAGAGGAGGGAAAACCCATTCCTGTTGTATGAGACTGTCAGGAATTATCAAGATTACATTGTGGGGATCAATCCCTCTGTAAAAGTATGAGATAATTCTGGGGGACTAGTCAAGATTACATATACAGGAAGGGGTGATTCAAGGTGTTGTTGTGTGAAGCTATTTTGAATTACTTGTTAAATTGACTTGTTATATAGAAGAGGTGGCTAAGGGATTTTTAACAGTACCAACCATGGGGGGCAAATCCTCACAAGAGGTCCCAGAATTTACTGGGGACGAGAAATGCTTGATGTAATTAAAATGGAATCCAGGGATAGAAGAAATCTCCATTATGTAACCAGGTGGAGGGAGAGGTATGGTTTTGAGGGACGTCTAGACGCAGATAAACTCGAATCCATGCTTAAACAGATACATAAGGTGTGTAAAGGAGAAATAAGCAGTGAGAGAGAGAGAGAGTAGGAGGGGGCCTGTACCCACTGATAGCCTTACCTAATCTATTGGCGGGGAAATGAAAGGGGCCCCAGCAACCTTAGATGTATACAGTAATAATAATAATATGCCATTTAGCAGACAGGCCATGAACACAGAGGACGTGGCCAGAGCGGTAGAAGGAATGACCCACCCCGAAACAGGAATAGTAAGGTTTGGGCTGCCGTTAGAGGGCAGTGGGTTTCAGGGGATGCCCAGAGGACACTTTTGCCATGGGCCGATCACGGAGAGTATGTTGGGAAAATAACTGAATTGTGTAATAGCCTCAGAGAGACATGCAATCCATCATGAGCAGAATAACAGACAGGACAGAGCCAAGAAAGAAAGGAAGAAAAGAGAAGTGAGTGAGAGGGAAAGAGAAGTGAAGGTTGAGGTCTCCGTGCCTCCCCCAGAGCAGAGGGCAGAAAGGTTATATCCAAACTTGGCAGACCAGGCATGGAGAGAAAATCCAGATGATGAATACGTAGGGAGGAGAAGGAGAGTGCAGGGGAATAATGTTGCCCCCTCACCGGCCCCACCTCCCTATGAGGAAGAAGGGGCTGGAGGAGGAAGGGAAGATGAAGGTGAGGAAGAGCCAGAGGTAGAGGAGTACAGGACAAGGGCAGAGAAAGTCAGACAGGAGAGAAAAGAGAGAAAAGATAGAAGAGAGCGAGAGAGAAGTCCATCCCCCAGCTTTGAGCGTGAGGAAGAGGAAGATAAGGCGTGACTAGTCCTTGAGGGAGAAATAGTAGACTCTAGTGGGGGGAAGACTAAGGAACCCTTTGATCCAAATTGTGAGGTGTTTGAATTGGCTACTATTGACTTAGCACTTCAACAGGAACAGAAACCTTATTTGACATTGACAGTAATAGGTATAAAAATTTAATTCCTTTGTGATACGGGAGCCTGCAGGACAGCAACCTGTGCAACAGACAAGCCAGATGGAGTCAGGATTGATGGGGAGAAAATCATAGTGCGATCTGCCTCTGGTCATCAATTTATTGAAAGGTTATTGTCACGGTTTCGGCCGAGGCGGCCCCTTCTCCTTGTTCGGGCAGGCTTCGGCGGTCGTCGTCTCCAGAGTACTAGCTGCCACCGTTCGATGTTTCTTGTTTGATTGGTTTGTCTGTTTGTCACACCTGTTCGTTGTTTAGTTTCATTAGGCACCCTATTTAGTTCCTTGTGTTAGGTCAGGGGTTGTGTGTATTGTTCTGCTGTCGTGTGGTTGTTTGTCCTCTGTATTTTGTTCTCTCTCTCATTTTCGGGTTGTAATAGAGAGACCTGCACTTTGTGCATACTTACTTTGACTGTCTAGTGTGCGTTTGTTTTCGCCTGTGGCCTGTTGCCGGTTTTGGCGTGCACTAAGGACTTCACTAAAGAGCTTTGGATTTATATCTCTGTGTCCTGCGTGTGATTCCACATCCCACTACACTCCACTCCTGACAGAATTACACACCATCTGATGGAATCAGCAGGAGCACCCGCACCCACCGAGATCATGGAGGAGCGCCTTCGTGGTCAAGAAGATCGGATCAACCAAATCGGGCACGCCCTGGACCGAGTGATGAACACCCTCCATCGATGGGAGACCAGCGGGGTACCCACACCCCCACCTACCGCACCATCACCATCGGTCAGCCCGCCCGTCCAACTACCGGAACCCAGTGGGATTCGGCTCTCGCTCCCGAGGGCGTACGACGGCACCACTGCCGGGTGTCAGGGGTTCCTGTTACAAGTGGAACTCTACCTTGCCACCATACACCCGGCGCCCTCGGGACACGAGAGCGTTTCCGCCCTCATCTCCTGTCTCACCGGCAAGGCGTTGGAGTCGGCCAACGCTGAATGGAGGAGAATAGACGCCGCCACTATCACCTATGCGGAGTTCTCCCGCCGCTTCCGTGCGGTCTTCGACCATCCACCAGAGGGGAAGGCGGCGGGGGAGCGTCTATTCTACCTCCGGCAGGGGATGAGGAGCGCTCAAGAGTTTGCGCTGGAGTTCCGGACTCTAGCGGCAGATGCAGGGTGGAATGAGCGGGCCCTCATAGACCACTTTCGTTGCAGCCTCAGGGAGGACGTCCGCAGAGAGTTGGCGTGCAGGGATACTACACTCTCATTTGACCAGTTGGTGGACATGGCCATTCGGCTGGACACCCTGCTCGCTAACCGCGGACGTCCCAGGTGGGGTCGCCCATTCCACCCTCCAGCGCCTCCGAGCCGAGCCCGATGGAGCTCGGAGGTGCTGGCGCTAGAGGAGGGAGAAGAAGGAGCCCGAGGGGGCCGTCCCCTGCACCAACTGTGGCCGTGGAGGGCACACCGCGGCTAGGTGCTGGGGAGGGTCCCCTGGTGGAGGAGACGGCAGACCACACATTGGGGAGTCCTCCCAGGTGAGTAGGCGCCCCACTTACCCAGAGCTTTCTGTCGTACACATAACCATACCTGTTTGTTTTCCACAGGTTGCACCTCGTTCCCAGCATAAGGCGCTAGTAGATTCAGGTGCAGCTGGGAATTTTGTAGATCGTAAATTCTGTGTTGAGTTAGGGATTCCCCTCCTTCCGGTTGATAATCCTTTCCCTGTACATGCCCTAGATAGTCGTCCGTTAGGATCTGGGTTGATTAGGGAGGTCACAGCGCCACTTAGGATGAAGACGCAGGGGGGTCATGAGGAGACGATTCAACTCTATCTGATCGACTCTCCTGCGTATCCGGTGGTACTGGGGCTTCCCTGGTTGATTACCCATGATCCTACGATTTCGTGGCGAGAGAAGGCTCTTAAAGGGTGGTCTGCTCAATGTGAGGGGCTATGTCTGGGTGTTTCCGTAGGGGCGACCTCGGTGGAGAGTCCGAACCAGATGGCCGCACTGCACATTCCACCTGAGTATGAGGATTTGGCACTCGTGTTTAGCAAGACTAGAGCGGCACGGTTGCCGCCTCATAGACAGGGGGATTGTGCGATAGACCTCCAGGCAGGAGCTGCGCTCCCGCGGAGCCATGTGTATCCTTTGTCACAGGAGGAGATGAGGGCAATGGAGACATACATTGCCGAGTCTCTGAGACAGGGATACATACGGCCCTCCACTTCTCCCGTGTCCTCGAGCTTCTTTTTTGTGAAGAAAAAGGATGGAGGTTTGCGTCCGTGTATTGATTACCGCGGTCTCAATCAGGTGACTGTGAAATATAGTTATCCACTCCCGCTGATTGCGACTATGACGGAGTCATTACACGGGGCATGGTTCTTCACAAAATTGGACCTCAGGAGCGCATATAACTTGGTGCGCATTAGAGAGGGCGATGAGTGGAAGACAGCATTTAGTACTACCTCCGGTCATTACGAGTATCTCGTCATGCCATACGGGTTAATGAATGCTCCATCAGTCTTCCAATCTTTTGTAGATGAGATTTTCCGGGACATGCAGGCGCAGGGAGTAGTGGTGTACATAGACGATATTCTGGTGTACAGTTCTACTCGTGCCGAGCATGTAGCCCTGGTGCGCAGGGTATTGAGGAGATTGTTGGAGCATGACCTGTATGTCAAAGCCGAGAAATGTCTGTTCTTCCAGGAGTCGGTCTCCTTTTTGGGTTATCAGTTGTCTGCGTCAGGGGTGAGGATGGAGGTTGACCGTGTGTCAGCCGTGCGTAATTGGCAAACCCCAACCACGGTTAAAGAGGTGCAGCAGTTCTTGGGTTTTGCGAATTACTACCGGAGGTTTATCCGGGGTTTTGGACAGGTGGCAGCTCCCATAACGTCCCTTCTGAAGGGGGGTCCGGTGCGCTTGCGGTGGTCAGCTGAGGCGGACAGGGCTTTTGGGAGACTGAAGGACCTGTTTACCTCGGCTCCAGTGCTGGCGCACCCGGATCCCACTTTACCATTCCAAGTGGAGGTGGACGCATCGGAAGCCGGTATCGGGGCTGTTCTTTCACAACGGTCCGGCACACCACCTAAACTCCGCCCCTGTGCCTTTTATTCTAAGAAGCTCAGTCCGGCGGAGCGGAATTATGACGTAGGGGACAGGGAGCTGTTAGCCGTGGTACAGGCCTTAAAGGTGTGGAGGCATTGGCTTGAGGGGGCTCAACACCCTTTTCTCATTCTGACTGACCACCGTAACCTGGAGTACATTCGGGCAGCTAGGAGACTGAATCCTCGCCAGGCTCGATGGACTATGTTTCTCGCCCGGTTTGTGTTTAAGATCACTTACATCCCTGGGTCCCAGAACGGGAAGGCAGATGCCCTGTCTCGGCGGTATGACACAGAGGAGAGGTGCGTGGAGCCCACTCCCATACTACCTGAGTCTTGTCTGGTTGCACCGGTGGTATGGGAGGTCGATGCGGAGATCGAGCGGGCATTACGCACCGACCCTAGCCCTCCACAGTGTCCGGTGGGTCGGACGTACGTCCCGCTCGAGGTCCGGGATCGGCTTATTTATTGGGCTCACACGTCACCCTCCTCTGGACATCCAGGTATTGGCCGGACAGTGCACTGCCTTAGTACAAAGTACTGGTGGCCAACGTTAGCCAGGGATGTGAGGATTTATGTCTCCTCCTGCTCAGTGTGTGCCCAGTGTAAGGCGCCCAGACACTTGCCCAGGGGTAAATTACAACCCCTGCCCGTTCCACAACGACCCTGGTCTCACCTCTCGGTGGATTTTGTTACCGACCTTCCCTCCTCACAGGGGAATACCACCATCCTGGTCGTTGTGGATCGGTTCTCGAAGGCCTGTCGTCTCCTTCCCATGCCGGGTCTTCCTACTGCCCTACAGACCGCTGAGGCTCTATTTACTCACGTCTTCCGGCATTACGGGGTACCCGAGGATATAGTGTCTGATCGAGGCCCCCAGTTTACCTCCAGAGTCTGGAGAGCGTTTATGGAACGGTTGGGGGTTTCGGTGAGCCTTACCTCGGGTTACCACCCGGAGAGTAATGGGCAGGTCGAACGTGTTAACCAGGATGTGGGTAGGTTTCTGAGGTCATATTGTCAGGGCCGGCCAGAGGAGTGGGCGAGATATGTGCCCTGGGCCGAGATGGCACAGAACTCTCTCCGCCACTCCTCCACTAAACTAACCCCTTTCCAGTGTGTGTTAGGGTACCAGCCGGTTCTGGCACCTTGGCAGGAGAGCCAGATCGAGGCCCCTGCTGTGGATGAGTGGGTGCGGCGCTCGGAGGAGACGTGGAACGCTGCACACGTCCATCTGCAGCGAGCCATCCGTCGACAGAAGACGAGCGCCGACCTCCACCGCAGTGAGGGGCCAGTGTACGCACCTGGAGATCGAGTCTGGCTCTCAACCAGAAACCTGCCCCTCCGCCTGCCCTGCCGGAAGCTGGGTCGGCGGTTTGTGGGGCCTTTTAAAGTCCTGAGGAGATTGAACGAGGTGTGTTACAGGTTACAACTGCCTATTGATTACAAAAATATTAACCCCTCGTTCCATGTGTCTCTCCTCAGGCCGGTGGTAGCTGGTCCACTCCAGGACTTTGAGATAGAAGAGACTCCTCCGCCCCCGTTGGACATCGAGGGGGCTCCGGCGTACACTGTTCGGGCCATCTTAGATTCGAGACGCCGGATGGGGGGTCTCCAATATCTCGTGGAGTGGGAGGGGTACGGCCCGGAGGAGCGGTGCTGGGTGCCGAGGAGGGACATCCTGGACCCGTCTCTTCTGACCGAATTCCATCGTGGTCATCCTACTCCGCGTCCTCCTGCTCCGCGTCCTCCTGGTCGTCCCCGAGGCCGGGGGCGGCGCACGGCTGGAGCCGCGCGTCAAGGGGGGGGGGGGTACTGTCACGGTTTTGGCCGAGGCGGCCCCTTCTCCTTGTTCGGGCAGGCTTCGGCGGTCGTCGTCTCCGGAGTACTAGCTGCCACCGTTCGATGTTTCTTGTTTGATTGGTTTGTCTGTTTGTCACACCTGTTCGTTGTTTAGTTTCATTAGGCACCCTATTTAGTTCCTTGTGTTAGGTCAGGGGTTGTGTGTATTGTTCTGCTGTTGTGTGGTTGTTTGTCCTCTGTATTTTGTTCTCTCTCTCATTTTAGGGTTGTAATAGAGAGACCTGCACTTTGTGCATACTTACTTTGACTGTCTAGTGTGCGTTTGTTTTCGCCTGTGGCCTGTTGCCGGTTTTGGCGTGCACTAAGGACTTCACTAAAGAGCTTTGGATTTATATCTCTGTGTCCTGCGTGTGATTCCACATCCCACTACACTCCACTCCTGACAGTTATCAGCCCCAATAACCCTAAAACATGACCAATCAGGATGAGAGGCAACCATACCCATCCTGATATCTAAGCTGTGTCGGGTAAATTTACTAGGACGTGATGTAATGACTAAATTGAATGTGGCTGTCATTTCCGCTGAGAGGGGAATGAAAGTACACATAGTCAGAGACAATATGGTGGTCTGTGGGGAAGGGGAGCCATGTTATTGGGATAGGCATGATTTGTTTAGGGGGGGAATAACTGATATTCCCCGAACCTTGATGGAACTTGCTGATGATGTAGTACCAGGCCCCACTAAAATGTCCCCCGATGACCTACACTGTACTCTCTGGTATAACAAACACCCAGGTCCAGATGCAATCTATGAGAAAGCATTATTTAAAACCACAGAAAGGACTATAGCCTTGAAATGGTTTCACTATGACAACACCCACGCAGTAGTGGAGGTGGAAATAGGGCCCCAAAGTCAGAGACTGTTCAGGGAAATATGGAGCCCACATGTGTCCCTAGCAAAGGAGCCAGCAGAGGACTGGAAAGACATGGGCCAGTGGGTATCCAAGGGTAAGAGGATCACTGATTGGGTCAATATTGTGAGTGGCGATCAACACAGCCCATCCACAGATAGTACATTTAGATGAGAATAGCAGATGCTGAGGAGAGGAATACCTGTTGACAGAACAACAGGAGTCAGATTTAAAAGAAGTTCCAGAGCATTTGTGGTCCCGGGGTCCAGCAGACGTAGGATTAATAAAAGGGGTAATTCCAGTACAGGTGATACCCAAATCTAATCATAGGCCATATCAGAAGCAATACCCTATGAAACCAGAAGCAATAAAAGGTTTGCAGTTTACCAAGAGCAGATTGGGAGGGACCTTGAGGGAGGGCCAATTCCCGGGGAGATAGTGAGGCCAGAAACAAAGGTGCAGTGTCCTGGAAATCACAGTCAGTTTTTTTTTTTTTCAGTTCTGCTGGGAGTACATTGGATGATGGGGTTTTGTGTTGAATTAGAGACAGTGAGACTATTAGTCAATACCTAGGAGAGAAGAGAGGTTACGGTAGCAAAGACAGACAAGAAGGAAATGGTAATAGTGGAGACAGGAGTGAGTGGAAGTGTTACAATTGTGACAAAACGGGACATTTTGCTAGAGAATGTGAGGAACCGTGTAGTTACTGTGCAAGGAAAGGGCACCAGTTAAGAAACTGTAGGCAGAAGGGGAAGAGAGAAATCAGGAGTCCTCATGACCTGGCTGTTTGGTTGTTGTTTTTTAATTGGGGTTTTCAAATAAAAAACAACACACCTAGTATGATGTTTATAAAGCCTTGTTGTTTCAATTTTGGGGGGTTTTCAGCAGGTCAAGGGTGATAGGTCTTAGAGGAGCACACAGTGAATTTTATGGAGTTTTTTAGGTTTTGGCTGAGTTTGGGGTATATATGATTTCTTATGAGAATGAATGTCATGAGGATTAATGAACACTTGGGATAAGTAACATTTATTAAATATTTAGAATAATGGTCATGTTTGGTATACTATGGGATGGAATTTCAATTGCCTCTGAACTCTGTTTTAACTTTCTGGTGTTAATTAATCATCCACACTGGTAAATTCTAAAGGCATGAGAGGAGGACTTTAAGATAGTTTATTTTACCAATAAATAAAAATAAGGGATGGCAATTGGATGATAAATTACCAATATTACCTAAGTGATTGTTAGGTAGGTGATAATATTGACACATGGGCAGTGGCATGTGTCAAAAGGAGGGATGGATGGTAGAACAGATTAGACAACACTTTGTTGCACATGGGATTACTAATTATTAAAAAAAAGATGTGTTATCTGTGCTCAAAATAATCACCAGGGCAGACAAAGGGCACCTCAGGGTGAGTATCCTCCGGCTAAGTACCCTTTCCAGCAATTGGAAATGGATTTTATAGAGTTATCACGGAGTGAAGGGAAGAAATTTAGAGTAACCCCAGATGAAGATGGGTTATCCCCCTTTGAGAAAGTGTTTGGAAGACCTTACAGAATGCCACAGTTGGCAGGACCAGACAGGCAGACATAGAACTAGAGAGCACCCTAGCAGAACACGTGAGAAGGTAGTTTATTAACCACACCTGTATGTCAGAGGTTTTGTGCCCCACAGGTGAACTAAAGGAGAAGGTGACCCACTCTATCTAACCAGGAGACTAGGTGTGGATCCAGTCCCTAAAGAAGAAAAACTGGAAGCAGGCCTGTTGGGAAGGGCCCCTACCAAGTCCTATTAGATCCACCTGGGTGCATGTCACACACGGCAAAAAGGTAAACCCAGTTACACCTGACGAACAAACACAGAGTTAGGAGAAAGAACCGATCACCACTAGGGCTCGGGGGTTGGCTCCTTAACGAAGATTCCCTTACCCTGTCTGATCATCCCTGTGTGAGTTCGATAGAAGGTGAAGCAATGGGTTGGCCTCTGGCGTCTGACATGTTCTCAGGGCGAGGGTGGGGATTCACAGGTCTCCCGACGGTAGGTAGCTGTCTGATTGTGGGGGCCATATTCCTAACACACACGGACCCTCCTGTTTCAGCCAGAAGTGGTAGTTAACCTAACACAAGTTGAAAAGGCATAGGAGACAGCTAGATGTAGGGAAAGGGGAAATAATAGGGACTTTAGGGAAGGACATCACCATATGTATGTCACCATGTACATCCTGGGACTATGTAGTTGCTTATACCAAGCGGGGGGGGGGGATATGTCAATCTCCATACACAGTTTAGGGACAGGTGTAGTATTGTGAAAGTAGGGAATTATCAGAAATGGCAGTGCGACCCATATGAGGGTAGGTACTGTCTGAAAGTCTGAATTATGCTAAAACAGATTACACACCTGACAAGTGAGATATCTTATTCAACTGGGGCACCCTATAGAGTAAACCTCTCTGAGGGAGGTAGTGAGACAGTGCAAACTATAGACCTGAAGGAAGTAGTACAGATGGAGACGGAGTAAATAGATTTTAACCTGTGGTTGGAATGGATTCAGTATACGGTCTAAAGAGGACTGTTATGCCTGTAGGACAGCCAAACCAAGGTTAACAACTACTCCGTTCCCCTTGACAGGCTTTAACTCTGTGTCAGGTTTATCCTCCATGCAAGCCACCTGGGAATGTGGTGAAAGAGTCTTGTAGTAACTTGCACTTTCTGTATCCCCTGATAACAAAGTCACCCCGACCTAGGTTGCCTCCGTTTGAAGTCTCAGGGGATTCTTATTATTGTTTTTCTAGGACTAGTAAGGATAGGATACAGGGTAGGGCATCTTAGCTCCTGCTCCCACACAGAGAATGTCACACCTAAAGAGACCATGACTAATCTCTCCTCTTTGTTACAGCCAGAGGATTTTAGGAACCAAAACCAGGCCCGTGCTGACATCTGATGGTTGTGTGGTGATAACAGATTGTGAACTCACCTACATATGTAAAAAATCAAACGTGTCAGAGACTGGTGAGTTGTCACGTAGAAAGTAGGACCTCCTCCTGGGATCCTTTGATGAAAGGATATATATTGATGGGATAGCAGTACCTCGAGGGTTCCAGAACAATTTAAAGCTAGGAATCAGATCGCAGCTGGGTTTGAATCAAGTATTTTCTGGTGGTCAACAATTAATAAAAACGTAGATTGGATGAATTATGTTTACTATAACCAGCAAAGATTTATAAACCACACTCGTGATGCAATAAAGGGATTAGCTGAGCAGACAGCGGCAACTAGCTTAATGACATGGCAGAATAGAATAGCTTTAGATATGCTTTTGGCTGAGCGGGACGGAGTTTGTGTTCTGTTTGGATCTATGTGCTGTACTTTCATCCCCAACAATACAGCACCGGACGGGTCCGTGACCAAAGCGCTTCAGGGACTCACCACGCTGGCGAACGAACTGGCTGAGAACTCTGGTATTGATAGCTCCCTAAACGGTTAGTTTGATAACATATTTGGTAAATGGAAAACTATTGTTGTAACTATTCTGGGTGAAGTTATAGCTTCTATGGATATACTTGTTCTTTGTGGATGTTGTCTTATTCCCTGTGTCTGAGGGTTGGTGAGCAAGGCGGTTTCCCAACAGATGGTGAGATACGGCCCAATCCCGGACTCCGACTGAAGGATATGACCTACCAGGCTTGGTGGAGGACGACGACGATCCAGATAATTTGAGACTGGATGTTTTCCTAGAACTATAAATCTCTAGTTTAAAAGTTATTGTAATGATCTTTTGTGTATTAAAGTCTCATTTTAAGTATGATGTACTAGTTACCATTGCTAAAAAGTAACGTTATGCTTTTAATCATGGGGTAACCCTGATGAACCTGTAATGTTTTAATATGCAAACTAACTTATATACTTCAATGAGTGTGATTAATTTCTATAACAACATATATTTTGTATGTGTGTAATATTTAGTCAAAGGGTGGAATTGATAGATTAATTATTAATGACTAATTATTACACCCTGAAACTGTGTATAATGTGTTAGAAATGTGTGAGTGTAGGACCAGTAAAGGCTATGGCATTGAGCCACTATTTAGCAATGTGAGTAAGAGTTAGGCCAAACAACAAAGACAACTGAGAAACTAAGATAAAGAGGCCTCCCAATTTAGGGAGGGGAGAAACTGTTATGAAAACATGGTGCAGAATATTGTGAGAACGGCAATAACTGAGTAATGCAGGGAGTAGGATATGTGTGTGTGTGTGTGTATGTATGTGTGTATGCATGTGTGTATATGTGTGTGTGTGAACTGAAGGTCAGTAGAGCAGTTTTAGAGTGGAAAACTACAGCCCGCCTACAGAGGGGAGGGATTTCTTTTTGTATGACGTATGAGTATAAAAGATGGACTCTGAAATTGTGATGGCAGAATTCTCAATGAATAAATGTCTCTGACTATGCAGACCGGGACTCTGGCCGTTACTTAAATCCCAAAAGACTTACAACCTTTTGGGAGACGCACAGAGACACTAAAATAGTTTGTTAAATAATTCACATAACAACATCTGAATGATTCAGAGGAGAACTGGGTGAAAGTGTTGTGGTCAGATGAGACCAAAATCGAGCTCTTTGGCATCAACTCAACTCGCCGTGTTTGGAGGAGGAGGAATGCTGCCCATGACCCCAAGAACACCATACCCACCGTCAAACATGGAGGTGGAAACATTATGCTTTGGGGGTATTTTTCTGCTAAGGGGACAGGACAACTTCACCGCATCAAAGGGACGATGGACGGGGCCATGTACCGTCAAATCTTGGGTGAGAACCTCCTTCCCTCAGCCAGGGGATGGGTATTCCAGCATGACAATGACCCAGAACACACGGCCAAGGCAACAAAGGAGTGGCTGAAGAAGAAGCACATTAAGGTCCTGGAGTGGCCTAGCCAGTCTCCAGACCTTAATCCCATAAAAAATCTGTGGAGGGAGCCAAAGGTTTGAGATGCCAAACGTCAGCCTCGAAACCTTAATGACTTGGAGAAGATCTGCAAAGAGGAGTGGGACAAAATCCCTCCTGAGATGTGTGCAAACCTGGTGGCCAACTACAAGAAACATCTGACCTCTGTGATTGCCAACAAGCGTTTTGCCACCAAGTATTAAGTCATGTTTTGCAGAGGGGTCAAATACTTATTTCCCTCATTAAAATGCAAATCAATTTATAACATTTTTGACATGCGTTATTCTGGATTTTGTTGTTGTTATTCTGTCTCTCACTGTTCAAATAAACCTACCATTAAAATTATAGACTGATCATTTCTTTGTCAGTGGGCAAACGTACAAAATCAGCAGGGGATCAAATACTTTTTCCCCTCACTGTACACGCGCACACAGACACACACATCGGAACACTTTAACACTACAGGTAGAGACGATACATCATGCCAGCTTGGACAGTTTGAATATTTTTTTTTCCCAAACAAGTGTGTGTCTATAGGCTTTAACTCCAGGTGGTTGTTATGGAGAGGACGTACCCTCCACCCATCTCCCCAAAACAGCAGCATCCTCCCTATAGACCTGTACTTCAATAGGAATCATAATAATAACAACAACAATTTCATAATAATAATATTCAACGTCATTCTTTTAATAATCAATTTAGCACTAGTATAGAAACATGAAAAAATAACAGAGAAAATAACAGAGAAAACCGAAAAGTAAACAAAAACAGTTTGTTGTTTTGTTGAGTGACCTCTCTCTCCTCACAGACACCTCTCTGATTCACTTTGGCCACCCCTCCTTCCCTCCCCCTGACATTCTTATACGTCCCAATACTCAAAGCTCTTCCTTTCCTGATCTCCTTTCCTTCTTCACCACTGAACAGAATAGAGCTCCACCAGTGCTTTTCACTTGTCTAGGCCTGTAAGATCAGCTGTTGTGTAGGAAAGGAGACGAGGAAAGGAGGCCAATGAAGTGTATTGGGACAAAGCCATCCAGTGGTTTCACAGCATTGAGTTGAGACTAGACAGAAACCACAGACTATATGGTGACCTAGCTGTGCGTGTCTGTTTCACTGCTGCACTGTGGGTCCAAGAGAAGGCCACAGAGATAATTCTGATGACATCTGTCTTTCTTAGGTTGTATGGTTATGTCTGTCTGTCACTGTGTACGTGTGTATTTATGTGTCTGTGTGTGTGGTGATCTGTGGTGTATGTGTGAGAGAGACACATTAGAAGAGAAGTGGAAGCAATACAGACAGATAGACAAAGAGAAAGACAGACAGATAAACAGAGAGATGTGTGTTTGCCTCCATCTGCTGGAGATTACTACTGTGCTCATTCTTCATGCCCTTGCTGACAACTTTTCTTGTAAAGAACTTGAAACTAGTTTCATTTTCTATAGTTAATGCATAGGCCAATGACTAGGAGTACTGAGTTTCACTGACACATTTCCAACCATTCCCTATCTCAGCCAAACCATTTGTTATTACAGTTTATCATGAATTATCATGTATTATCATTATCATGTATTAACATTATAATGTATTAACATGTAGAAAGAAACGCCAAGGAACATGAAGCTCTCGACCCGCTCCACTACAGTCCTGTTGATGGGGGGCGTGCTCTACCCTCTTTCTCCTGTAGTCCATGATCATCTCCTTGGACTTACTGATGTTGAGGGAGAGGTTGCTGTCCTGGCACCACACTGCCAAGTCTCTGAACTCCCTACTGCTGTCTCATCACTGTCGGTGATCAGGCCTACCGCCGCAGTGTTGTCAGCAAACTTGATGGTATTGGAGTCGTACGTGGCCACGCAGTCATGGGTGAACAGGGAGTACAGAAGGGGACTAATCACATACCCCTGAGGGGCCCCCATGTTGAGGGTCAGCGTGGCGGAGGTGTTGTTGTCTACCCTCACCACCTGGGGCCGGCACGCAGGAAGTACAAGATCCAGTTGCAGAGGGAGGTGTTCAGTCCCAGGATCCCCAACATGGTGATGAGCTTGAAGGGGACTTTCATGTTGAACGCTGAGTTGTAGTCTATGGACAGCATTCTAACATAGTTATTTCCCCTCTTGTCCAGTTGGGAGAGGGCAGTGTGAAGTGCAATTGAGACTGTTTCATCTGTGGATCTGTTGGACCGGTATGCGAATTTGAGTGAGTCCAGGGTTTCTGGGATGATGGTGTTGATGTGTGTCATCAGGGCGAGCTCTAGACTAACTGAGTAACTGTCAGTGACTGACATAACAAGAGAAAAATTGCTGATGCACAAACAAATTTCAAACTTGCTATTCTATCTCTCAACTGAGTTTTTTTCTCCCTTGGAAGACTAAACCATGTCCCACCTCTTGTTCCTGACCATTGGACACCAATTTCTGCTTTGTAGCACATACAGATGAAACATTATGGAGCCTGGTTAAGCCCAAAATGTCATAAATATGCCAACTTTGATGAAGTATTTCTCAAATATGCTTTTAGGTACAAATGTCAAATATATGTCAACAACCCTTCCTCCAAAGAACCATTCTATGGATTACATTAAATGAAAATCCCCCAAATCATGGTCCGTGTCCGAATACCCATACTAGCGTACTACATACTTAAACTGCTTAGTATTTACTCATCATCGCATAAAATTTAGCATGCACTGCTTAGTAAAAAGTATGCCACGGACGCAATGCAGTAGCAGCTCCTGATTGGCTGAGTAGCTGGGGCGCGGCATCGCATTAACCAGCCTGATAATAGCTATTTTCCAATTGTATTAATTTCTCTAAACTCTGAATAGAATAGGAATGGAGTTCTAGGCCTACTCAGGCTGGTTATAGGAAGACTATCACATTCAACCTATATCGTACTAGACCATACAGCCCATCTATCCTATTGAAAAAAACTGAAGACAGAAACAGATAATTTGGTTCCATTTCAACATATTTATTAGTGAAACCAAAGTGCTGTAACATGTACATTCAATCAAATAGCCTATTACACACACCAAAACTTTTCAAATGTTCAAATCAAAAGGCTATTGCACAGACAAATGTGGACAATCGGGTGCATAGCAAATTCAGAACTGCTGGACAGCAACATAATAAACTAAAGCACTGATCATTGAGAATGATATCAGAATGACTGCTAAGCCTTGATCCATAAATTAAATAATTAAATAGGTAGCCTAGCCTACAAAACTAAAACAATCCGTTCAAATCAACAACAAAAAAATGCAATAATGCAGCCACATCACAAGTCCCCTGTGCCGACATTCAGATCTCAACAGAAGGTTTCATATTAAGTTTAAAAGCTCTGACGAATGCCAAAAGAACAATAAACACTTTTCAGTGAGAAAACAGAAATCCACTTTGGGGAAAGAAATTAATAAAAAATACTTCTGTTTTCAAAGATGTGATCATTTTAAGGAGAACAAAAACTACTTAGTCTACATTTGAACACCACCGCAGAAGCTTCGGCCTATCACTCGTAGCTATATATCCATTGTTTAGCTTGAATGGAATGTCAATATCTTGTATATTTGACTGTGATATATGTGGTTGTCTCATATACTGTAGCTATTTTAAGATGAACTGTAAGTCGCTATGGATAAGAGCATCTGCTAAATGACTAAAATGTAAAACGTAAATATTTTACATACAAATCTCATATTACTGTATTGATTATTATTATTATTATTATATATTTACGTCATTTAGCAGACGCTCTTATTGATGTCACAAACGTATAATTTGTACAGTTATTTTTTTTTTTTAGTTATTTGTCACATTTGACTGTGTAAAACCTAAAAAAAAAAATGTATCTAAGAGTGAGGCGGATATATAATGTTTTGCAACAGAACATGATTATTTCTCCCTCTGAAATGAAACCATTAAGTGATAGTTATCAAACAAATACACGTCTGTCACTGAACAAACCTATGCCATGATTAGATGGTGAAAAAACACACCAACCTCCTTCAAAAGTTCTTCAAACAATAAAAGCTAATTTACCAACATTTTGGAAAAAGTATATATAGCATTTTGGAATGAAACTCTTCAAATGCAAATTAATTTCATCACTGTGGGGGTGGTGTTCTCGGGGTGATGAGAGGTGTTGGGTTTGCGCCAGACATAGCATTTTCCTTGATGGCCAAAAAGCTCAATTTTAGTCTCATCTGACCAGAGTACCTTCTTCCATATGTTTGGGGAGTCTCCCACATGCCTTTTGGTGAACACCAAACATGTTTCCTTAAATTTTTTCTTTAAGCAATGGCTTTTTCTGGCCAATCTTCCGTAAAGCCCAGCTCTGTGGAGTGTAAGGCTTAAAGTGGTCCTATGGACAGATACTCCAATCTCCGTTGTGGAGCTTTGGGCAGCCCTCTCTTGGCAGGTTTGTTGTGGTGCTATATTCTTTCCATTTTTTAATAATGGATTTAATGGTGCTCCATGGGATGTTCAAAGTTTCGGATATTTGTTTATAACCCAACCCTGATCTGTACTTCTCCACAACTTTGTGCCTGACCTGTTTGGAGAGCTCCTTGGTCTTCATGGTGCCACTTGCTTGGTGGTGCCCCTTGCTTAGTGGTGTTGCAGAATCTGGGGCCTTTCAGAACAGGTGTATATATACTGAGATCATGTGACACTTAGATTGCAAACAAGCTGACTTTATTTAACTAATTATGTGACTTCTGAAGGTAATTGGTTGCACCAGATCTTATTTAGGGGCTTCATCGCAAAGGGGGTGAATACATATGCACGCACCACTTTTCCGTTATTTATTTTTTAGACTTTTTTAAAACTAGTTATTTTTTCATTTCACTTCACCAATTTGGACTATTTTGTGTATGTCCATTACATGAAATCCATTTAAATTACAGGTTCTAATGCAATAAAATAGGAAAAACGCCAAGGGGGATGAATACTTTTGCAAGGTACTGTAGATGGTCGGTCTGAAACAGATAAACATACGATAGAAGACATGCTTTCAGACACACAAACACAAAAGGACAGTTTCCGTTGAAACCAGGGCTCGTGCAGCTGGTTCACGACCTTGTCACCGAGTACCCTTTGACCTCCACGCCAGCCCTAGAGACTGCCAAGGACGCCAAGGTGGAGAAGATTATCAGCAAACAAAGGTATGAGAATACATTCACAAAGTACACTTACAGTATGGAGGTCAATATGTATCTGCCATTAGCAGGGTAATGATTAACATATATTTTATGCACAGTGGGTTGTTAACATAGATATGGAAAGATGGCACACCTTTTATCCTTGTAATGGTCGTCTTCTGTGACAGCATGGGCAGCGCCATTGGGAGCTATCTCCATTGTAGAGTAGTCAAGTTCTTCTACTTCTATGAGTGTGTTGGCAGTTCATAAATAAACTAAAAATTTGCATACCACCACCTACTGTGCTGGAGTGTGTGTCTAGTCTGAACAGGTGATTTACTGCCACCTAACTGTATGGAATGTTTGCCCAGGAGTATCATTCATTGGCTGACCCCTCCTGCTGACCTGGATGGAATTCTGTGATCCTTCTTTAACCCATAGCAAGTCCCACCCAGCTGACTACTTTAAAATGGTGAAAGCCCTCAGTAGCGCTGCCCATGCTAAAACAGGGTTTGGTCCAAGTGTGCCCTTTAGCTACCTCTTTGGTTGTAAAGGAAACCTGAACCATGTACTTAAATGATTCTTTCCGGACCGCCATGATATCATAGAAGAGGAAACCTGAATGCTCTTCAAACAGACAGCTTAGAATAACAGTGGACAGGACATCAACTTAGTATTTATTTTTTCTATACAAAGAGAAAGAGACAATACATAAACAGTAAGCAACAATAGCACAACTAAATAACTAACTACAGTAAGTAACACAATCAATTATATTACACAATCAACCGGATTAACATATTAAACGTTTTGGTACATGCTGCTTTTTATTGGTATATTCATGCTTTCTCTCACTCCATCATTCACTCTCTTCTTGCTCTAAACATCTAAAAGAAGTGAGGAGAGGAGTTGACCACAGTGAAGGTGTAATCAAGGATTAGGAAATGACACATATAGGGCCAGTCTATAATTTTTGCTTGAGCTGTTCCTTGATGGGTTATTGATTAATTTACTGTTACAGGCTTTGGTTTTTCCATTTATGTTTTGAGGTTGGACTTTAGCATGTATAGCTCATTAGCACGTAGGGCGCACCGATTGGTGTCAACTTGTTAATCAGTATGTCTTACACCTGTGCTGGTTGCCATCTCATTTGTGGGAAGATGTTTCACCGGTGCTAGCCCAGGTCCTATTTAAGAGTGTCTGGCACAGTGCTCCTGTTGTCTTGAGTGAGGTGGAGGGTCAACACCTTTGGCTGGTGTGCCCTATTTGATATTCAGAAAACATTCCTTTGTCTGATTTCACAGATTTTGTTTTATTCCACCTTTTTGGTTTCCTTCCTGTCTTTAAGTTTGGTGTGGGTTTTAATTTTGTTTGCCTCTTCTTGGGCAAATTTGGTGGGTGCTCATGGTGTGTGTCTTTCAGGTTCCAGTTGTTGTTGCTAGTCAACTTTCAGTGGACATCCCCATGAGTGTCTTTCAGAGCCCCTCCTAAAACCCCACGCGTTTCGTTTTGGGTGTTGGTCAGTGACTCTTTATTAGTTCCCCCTTCTGTTTGAGTGACATTATTTGTTTGCAGTGGCCAACAACATTCATTTAATGTTTGCAGTGGCCAACGACATTAACTTTATTTTTATTTGGGGGAATCAGAACGTCACCTTTACCTTCCAGACACCTTACAGAATGAATGTCACCTTTTACTTTAGGGTATTCTCATATCTGTTTAACCATTTCGAAATGAAAGCACTATGTATCTAGTCCCCCCATTATAAGAAGTCATGAGTATTTAGACAAATTCACTATAGTGTATTCAAAGGTTTAGTATTTGGTCCTATATTCCTTGCACTCAATGACTATACCAAGCTTGTCACTACGAACTTGTTAGATGCATTTGCAGGTTGTTTTGGATTATATTTTGCCCAATAGGAACTGAATGGTGAATAATGTATTGTCATTTTGTAGTATTTATTTTTTTGGAGTAAGAAGAGAAGATGTTTCTGAACGCTTCTACATTAATATGGACGCTACCATGAATATGTATAATCGTGAATGAATCATGAATAATGATGAGTGAGAAAGTTAGAGGCACAAAGATCATACCACCCAAAGAACGCTAACCTCCCCTGTTATTGGTAATGGTGAAAGGTTAGCATGTTTTGTTGTAGCCTCCTCAACCTTCTTACTAATGATTCATTCATGATTTTTGTTAATCATGGCATTATCAGGATTAATTTAGAAGTGTTCAGAAAAATCTTATCTACTCACTTAGAAATAACTACGCCAGTCATTCTCCATTCAGTTCCTATTTGTCACGGTTTCGGCCGAGGCGGCTCCTCCTCCTTGTTCGGGCAGGTTTCGCCGGTCGTCGTCTCCGGAGTACTAGCTGCCACCGCTCTATGTTTCTTGTTTGATTGGTTTTGTCTGTTAGTCACACCTGTTTTGTGTTATGTCTCATTTAGCACCCTATTTAGTTTCCTTGTTGTTAGTTTAGTGTTGTGTGTAATTGTTCGTGTCGTGTTGTTGCGCTACCCGTGTCGGTACGCTATTTTCATAGCTTCCTCCTTGTGTTTAGGAGAGTATTTTCGCACCTGTGTGTGCACTCGCTATTTTACGCCTGTGTGCGTCTTTTTGCCTCCGGGCTGTTTGGATTATTTTTGTGTGCTCTAGTAAAGTCTTGTTGGACTTATCCTCTGCTTCCTGCGCCTGATTCTACACCACACCAATCCACACAACACTAAACTAACAACAAGGAAACTAAATAGGGTGCTAAATGAGACATAACACAAAACAGGTGTGACTAACAGACAAAACCAATCAAACAAGAAACATAGAGCGGTGGCAGCTAGTACTCCGGAGACGACGACCGGCGAAACCTGCCCGAACAAGGAGGAGGAGCCGCCTCGGCCGAAACCGTGACAGTACCCCCCCAGCCGCGCGCCGCCTCCGGCCTCGGGGACGACCAGGAGGACGCGGAGCAGGGCGCGCAGGATGACCACGATGGAATTCGGTCATCAGGGACGGATCCAGAATGTCCCTCCTCGGCACCCAGCACCGCTCCTCCGGACCGTACCCCTCCCACTCCACGAGATATTGGAGACCCCCCATCCGGCGTCTCGAATCCAGGATGGTCCGAACAGTGTACGCCGGAGCCCCCTCGATGTCCAACGGGGGCGGAGGAGTCTCCTCAATCTCAAAGTCCTGGAGTGGACCAGCTACCACCGGCCTGAGGAGAGACACATGGAACGAGGGGTTAATATTCTTGTAATCAATAGGTAGTTCTAACCTGTAACACACCTCGTTCAATCTCCTCAGGACTTTAAAAGGCCCCACAAACCGCCGACCCAGCTTCCGGCAGGGCAGGCGGAGGGGCAGGTTTCTGGTTGAGAGCCAGACTCGATCTCCAGGTGCGTACACTGGCCCCTCACTGCGGTGTAGGTCGGCGCTCGTCTTTTGTCGACGTATGGCACGCTGCAGATGGACGTGTGCAGCGTTCCACGTCTCCTCCGAGCGCCGCACCCACTCATCCACAGCGGGGGCCTCGATCTGGCTCTCATGCCACGGTGCCAGAACCGGCTGGTACCCTAACACACACTGGAAAGGGGTTAGTCTCGTGGAGGAGTGGCGGAGAGAGTTCTGTGCCATCTCGGCCCAGGGCACATATCTCGCCCACTCCTCCGGCCGGCCTTGACAATATGACCTCAGAAACCTACCCACATCCTGGTTGACTCGTTCAACCTGCCCATTACTCTCCGGGTGGTAACCCGAGGTAAGGCTCACCGAGACCCCCAAACGTTCCATAAATGCTCTCCAGACTCTGGAGGTAAACTGGGGGCCTCGATCGGACACTATATCCTCGGGCACCCCGTAATGCCGGAAGACGTGAGTAAATAGAGCCTCAGCGGTCTGTAGGGCAGTAGGAAGACCCGGCATGGGAAGGAGACGACAGGCCTTCGAGAACCGATCCACAACGACCAGGATGGTGGTATTCCCCTGTGAGGAGGGAAGATCGGTAACAAAATCCACCGAGAGGTGAGACCAGGGTCGTTGTGGAACGGGCAGGGGCTGTAATTTACCCCTGGGCAAGTGTCTGGGCGCCTTACACTGGGCACACACTGAGCAGGAGGAGACATAAACCCTCACATCCCTGGCTAACGTTGGCCACCAGTACTTCGTACTAAGGCAGTGCACTGTCCGGCCAATACCTGGATGTCCAGAAGAGGGGGACGTGTGAGCCCAATAAATCAGCCGATCCCGGACCTCGAGCGGGACGTACGCCCGACCCACCGGACACTGTGGAGGACTAGGGTCGGTGCGTAACGCCCGCTCGATCTCCGCATCGACCTCCCACACCACCGGTGCCACCAGACAAGACTCCGATAGTATGGGAATGGACTCCACGCACCTCTCCTCCGTGTCATACCGACGGGACAGAGCATCTGCCTTCCCGTTCTGGGACCCAGGGATGTAAGTGATCTTGAACACAAACCGGGCGAGAAACATAGTCCATCGAGCCTGGCGAGGATTCAGTCTCCTAGCTGCCCGAATGTATTCCAGGTTACGATGGTCGGTCAGAATGAGGAAAGGGTGCTGAGCCCCCTCAAGCCAATGCCTCCACACCTTTAGGGCCTGTACTACGGCTAACAGCTCCCTGTCCCCTACGTCATAATTCCGCTCCGCCGGACTGAGCTTCTTAGAATAAAAAGCACAGGGGCGGAGCTTAGGTGGTGTACCGGATCGTTGAGAAAGAACTGCCCCGATACCGGCCTCAGACGCATCCACCTCAACTTGGAAGGGTAAAGTGGGATCCGGGTGCGCCAACACCGGAGCCGAGGTAAACAGGTCCTTCAGTCTCCCAAAGGCCCTGTCCGCCTCAGCCGACCACTGCAAGCGCACCGGACCCCCCTTCAGAAGAGACGTTATGGGAGCTGCCACCTGTCCACAACCCCCGGGATAAACCTCCGGTAGTAATTCGCAAAACCCAAGAACCGCTGCACCTCTTTAACCGTAGTTGGGGTTTGCCAATTACGCACGGCTGCCACTCGGTCCACCTCCATTCTCACCCCTGACGCAGACAACTGGTAACCCAAAAAGGAAACTGACTCCTGAAAGAACAGACATTTCTCAGCTTTGACATACAGGTCATGCTCCAACAGTCTCCTCAATACCCTGCGCACCAGGGCTACATGCTCGGCCCGAGTAGAACTGTACACAAGAATATCATCTATGTACACCACTACTCCCTGCGCCTGCATGTCCCGGAAAATTTCATCTACAAACGATTGGAAGACTGATGGAGCATTCATTAACCCATATGGCATGACGAGATACTCGTAATGGCCGGAGGTAGTACTAAATGCTGTCTTCCACTCATCGCCCTCCCTAATGCGCACCAAGTTATATGCGCTCCTGAGGTCCAATTTTGTGAAGAACCGTGCCCCGTGTAATGACTCCGTCATGGTCCCAATCAGCGGGAGTGGATAACTATATTTCACAGTTACCTGATTGAGACCGCGGTAATCAATACACGGACGCAAACCTCCATCCTTTTTCTTCACAAAAAGAAGCTCGAGGACGCGGGAGAAGTGGAGGACCGTATGTATCCCTGTCTCAGAGACTCGGCAATGTAAGTTTCCATTGCCCTTTTCTCCTCCTGTGACAAAGGATACACATGGCTCCCGCGAAGCGCGGCTCCTGTCTGGAGGTCTATCGCACAATCCCCCTGTCTATGAGGTGGCAACCGTGCCGCTCTGGTCTTACTAAACACGAGCGCCAAATCCTCATACTCAGGAGGAATGTGCAGTGCTGGCATCTGGTTCGGACTCTCCACCGAGGTCGCCCCTACGGAAACACCCAGACATAACCCCTCACACTGAGCAGACCACCCTTTAAGAGCCTTCTCTCGTCACGAAATAGTAGGATCATGGGTAATCAACCAGGGAAGCCCCAGTACCACCGGATACGCAGGAGAGTCGATCAGATAGAGTTGAATCGTCTCCTCATGACCCCCTGCGTCATCATCCTAAGTGGCGCTGTGACCTCCCCCAATCAACCCAGATCCTAACGGACGACTATCTAAGGCATGTACAGGAAAGGGCTTTTCGACTGGAAGGAGGGGAATCCCTAACTTAACACAGAATCTCCGATCTACAAAATTCCCAGCTGCGCCTGAATCGACTAGCGCCTTATGCTGGGAACGAGGTGCAACCTGTGGGAAACAAACAGGTAATGTAATGTGTACGACAGAAAGCTCTGGGTAAGTAGGGCGCCTACTCACCTGGGAGGACTCCCCACTGTATGACCTGCCATCTTCCTCACCAGGGGACCCTCCCCAGCACCTAGCCGCGGTGTGCCCTCCGCGGCCACACTTGGTGCAGGAGACTGCCCCCCTCGGGCTCCTACCTCTTCTCCCTCTAGCGCCAGCACCTCCAAGCTCCATCGGACTCTGCTCGGAGGCGCTGGAGGGTGGAATGGGAGGCCCCCACCTGGGACGTCCGCGGGTCGCAAGCTGGGTGTCCAGTCGAATGGCCATGTCCACCTGCTGGTCAAATGTTAGTGTAGTGTCCCTGCATGCTAACTCCATGCTGACGTCCTCCCGAAGGCTACATCTAAAGTGGTCTATGAGGGCCCTCTCATTCCACCCAGCATCAGCCGCTAGAGTCCGGAACTCCAGCGCAAACTCTTGAGCGCTCCTCATCCCCTGTCGGAGGTGGAATAGACGCTCCCCCGCCGCCTTCCCCTCTGGTGGATGGTCGAAGACTGCACGGAAGCGGCGGGAGAACTCCGCATAGGTGACTGTGGCGGCGTCTATTCCCCTCCATTCGGCGTTGGCCCACTCCAACGCCTTGCCGGTGAGACAGGAGATGAGGGCGGAAACGCTCTCGTATCCCGAGGGCGCCGGGTGTATGGTGGCAAGGTAGAGCTCCACTTGTAAGAGGAACCCCTGACACCCGGCAGCGGTGCCGTCGTACGCCCTCGGGAGCGAGAGCCGAATCCCACTGGGTTCCGGTCGATGGACGGGCTGGCTGTCCGGTGGTGATGGTGCGATAGGTGGGGCTGTGGGAACCCCGCTGGTTTCCCATCGACGAAGGGTGTCCATGACGCCCTCCAAGGCGTGCCCGATCTGGTTGATCCGGTGCTCTTGACCAAGGAGACGCTCCTCCATGATGTCGACGGGTGCTCCTGCTGATTCCATGTAAGGTGTGTAATTCTGTCACGATGCTGTGGATTGGTGTGGTGTAGAATCAGGCGCAGGAAGCAGAGGATAAGTCCAACAAGACTTTACTAGAGCACACAAAAATAATCCAAACAGCCCGGAGGCAAAAAGACGCACACAGGCGTAAAATAGCGAGCGCACACACAGGTGCGAAAATACTCTCCTAAACACAAGGAGGAAGCTATGAAAATAGCGTACCGACACGGGTAGCGTAACAACACGACACGAACAATTACACACAACACTAAACTAACAACAAGGAAACTAAATAGGGTGCTAAATGAGACATAACACAAAACAGGTGTGACTAACAGACAAAACCAATCAAACAAGAAACATAGAGCGGTGGCAGCTAGTACTCCGGAGACGACGACCGGCGAAACCTGCCCGAACAAGGAGGAGGAGCCGCCTCGGCCGAAACCGTGACACTATTGGGCAAATCATAACACAATCAAAAGAAACTGTAAATGCATCCGAGTTGGTAGAGTCACAAGCTTGATGTAGTCATTGCGTGCTAGGAATATAGGACCAAATACTAAACTTTTGACTACTTTAAAAGCCCAGTGCAGTCAAAATTCAGTTTTTCCTGTGTTTGTATATCATGTTGTAAAAAAGCTGATGATACTAACACTGTAAAAGTGTTAAGAAATGTGATCAGTGTTATTTCCTGTTAGTTGCTGGTTGAAAATGCAATCTACACTGGACATTCTAATCAGCAGGTTTTGCATAGGTGGGGTTTTGGCTTGCTTGGTGGCAGTAGAAGTTATTATTAACCGGGTAGTTTGGATCCTAGATGCTGATTGGCTAAAACAGAATTCCAGCCATGTGTATATGACATGATATACTATGGGTATGATGCAAAAATACTTGTTTGCTGAAACATTCTATTTGATGTACCACTACGCATACCATGACAAATGACAAGAGAAAAGCAGTAAGGCTTCTATTACATTTTTATTAGCCTAGCATTCGGTTTGCAACACCCAGGATTTGTATAAACCTTGCTGTCTGCCTCGCCGACCTCGGCAACAATAATACAATGTAAAGTGCATTCGGAAAGTATTCAGACCCCTTGACTTTTTCCACATTTTCCTACGTTACAGCCTTATTCTAAAATTTATTAAATATTGTTTTCCTCATCAAATCTACACACAATACCCCATAATGACAAAGCGTAAACAGGTTTTTAGAAATGTTTGCCAATTTATAAAAAACAGAAATACCTTATTTACGTAAGTATTCAGACCCTTTACTATGAGACTCGAAATTGAGCTCAGGTGCATCCTGTTTCAATTGATCATCCTTCAGATGTTTGTACAACTTGATTGGAGTCCACCTGTGGTAAATTCAATTGATTGGACATGATTTGGAAAGGCACACACCTGTCTATATAAGGTCCCACAGTTGACAGTGCATGTCAGAGCAAAAACCAGGCCATGAGGATGAAGGAATTGTCTGTAGAGCTCCGAGAAGGGGTACCAAAAAATGTCTGCAGTATTGAAAGTCCCCAAGAACACAGTGGCCTCCATCATTCTTAAATGGAAGAAGTTTGAAACCACCAAGACTCTTCCTAGAGCTGGCCATCCGGCCAAACTGAGCAATCGGGGGAGAAGGGCCTTGGTAAGGGAGGTGACCAAGAACCCGATGGTCACTCTGACAGAGCTCCAGAGTTCCTCTGTGGAGATGGGAGAACCTTCCAGAAGGACAACCATCTCTGCAGCACTCCACCAATCAGGCCTTTATGGTAGAGTGGCCAGACGGAAGCCACTCCTCAGTAAAAGGCACATAACAGCCCACTTGGAGTTTGCCAAAAGGCACCTAAAGACTCTCAGACCATGAGAAACAAGATTCTCTGGTCTGATGAAACCAAGATTGAACTCTTTGGTCGAAATGCCAAACGTTGGCCTAAATGCCAGGTGTCTGGAGGACACCTGGCACCATCCCTACGGTGAAGCGTGGTGGCAGCGTCATGCTGTGGGGATGTTTTTCAGCGGCAGGGACTGGAAGACTAGTCAGGATCGAGGGAAAGATGAACGGAGCAAAGTACAGAGAGATCCTTGATGAAAACCTGCTCAAGAGTGCTCAGGACCTCAGACTGGGGTGAAGGTTCACCTTCCAACAGGACAACGACCCTAAGCACACAGCCAAGACAACACAGGAGTGGCTTCGGGACAAGTCTCTGAATGTCCTTGACTGGCCCAGCCAGAGCCCGGACTTGAACACGATAGAACATCTCTGGAGAGAACTGAAAATGGCTGTGCAGCGACGCTCCCCATCCAACCTGTGAGCTTGAGAGGATCTGCAGAGAAGAATGGGAGAAACTCCCTCAAATACAGGTGTGCCAAGCTTGTAGCGTCATACGACTCGAGGCTGTTATTGCTGCCAAAGGTGCTTCAACAAAGTAAAGGGTTTGAATACTTATGTAAATGTGAGATTTCCGTTTTTATGTTGTTTAAAAAAAAAAACATTCTAAACCTGTTTTTGCTTTGTCATTATGAGATATTTTGTGTAGATTGATGGAAAAAAATGTTTTAATAAATGTTAGAATATGGCTATTGTAACAAAATGTGGAAAAGGTAAAGGGGTCTGAATACTTTCCGAATGCACTGAACAAAAAATATTAATTCAACATGCAACAATTAAAGATTTTACTGAATTACAGTTCATATAAGGAAATCAGTCAATTGAAATACATTCATTAGACCCTAATCTATGGATTTCACATGTCTGGGAATTATACTATGTTAATCTTAGAAAAACAATGGTCTAAACCTCATGTCTCTCATAATCCAATCAAAAGTTATTTGAGTTTTTACACTTGTAGGATGGCCAAGATTAGGGTGACTAAATCACGAGGTATTTTCATACAGTATTTTAGTATACGCTTTTCGTATAAATGTGAAATTCCTGTAATTTTTAAAAGATTTATCCAAAAAAACAAGTATATCTCTGTGAAATGTCAATGGATCACTGCGTGTACAAAGCTTTTTATTTTCGAAGCCTTTTACATTTAATTCCACTCGTGATGTTAATTTTGCTTTTTGCGACCCTTGTATTTGATTGATGAATTAAGGTCACTAATTAGTAAAGGAACACCCCACACCTGGTTGTCTAGGGCTTAACTGAAAGAAAAAAAGAAAAACCTGCAGACACTAGGCCCTCCATGGAATTAATTTGACACCCCTGCCCTACAATGTAGCAATGCAATCTCCCCTGTAGCCTACCATAGAGAGTGAAGTGTCCTGATGAGAGCAACTTTTCTGACCAGACCCAGGCTAAATATTGCATCAGCATGGTTATTATGGATATATCCAAAGAAAAGTCAACAGAAAACAGCTAAAACAAATGAAAACTGAAGCTAGTTAGCTGTCATTTCAGCTGCATTGGCTAGCTGACAAGAACATTAGCCCACAGATGAATGGTTATCCAGCCTGCATAGCAACCATTATTTGATTGTGTCGTATATGATGAATGGTGGCAATTATTGCCATCAACAAAGAGTCCGTTATGCTGCATCATGTTAGAAGTTTTTATTCATACCACGAGGTTACAGCATAAATTACAGACACGCGTTGTCCGGAGAACGCGTGTCTGTAATTTATGCTGTAACCTCGTGGTATGAATAAAAACTTCTAACATGATGCAGCATAACGGACTCTTTGTTGATGGCAATAATTGCCACCATTCATCATATACGACAATTGCATAGCAACCAGATTTTCATCTGGACTACTTCCTCTGGTGGAAGGATAAAATAGTATGAATTGAATTTATCTAAATAGTTTTTAATGAAAATATGCCACTCATTGTTCTAATATGTTGGTAACCTCTTCATGCATAAGAACTTCCCTTAGCCGTGGTATGTTGGCTATAAACCAAACCCCCTCTGGCCATTGCATAAATACAGGCCAATAATAAAGAGTTCCAAACCCCTCTGCCAATAACAGCTAGTTTTCAGATTACATAACCCTATCCCTCCCCACTACGGAGGCATTTCTTTTTTGACGGGGTGAAAATCTTTATTTCTTTAAGCCTAATTGTTTTATTTTTCTTATTATTTCTGACATTTGGTAGACTTTGTTTGTCAACTTGTCTATAATTAGATACATGCAGCTTCTCTCCAGTCATTACTGGTTGCCCCATAAGATTAAATAAAGCCTTGATTACCAGAACAATGTCAAATCGATAGACTGAGTGCATCAATAATCTAGTTGATATCGGTAAAGTTTTCTCTTGTATTTCTGCTTGTCTCCCGGAGCGAGGACATTTAGGGACCGGGGAGGAAATACAATAGCCTAACTCTAAAACAGCTAAAAGATTTTGATAACTTTGACCATTTTTAATGAAATAAAAAGCTGCGAAACCGATACATGTTTCTGATAAGATTTCAGTTCATAGCCTGTTATGTGCAGTCAGTTTTTGTAGCTGAAAAAGATGGCACGTTTACACACGGTCCCTAATTGCGCATTCACATTCTCTCAAGATGCTGAAAGAAAAAAAATTCTCCACTCCTGTTCCCGAGACAAAAGGTTATCATTTTACTGCAATAATTACTTTATTCTGCAGGAGTTCATGTTTTGCTAGTGCAGGCTGGAATATGTTCTGGGACACATCCGACAGCATCGAGGAGTTTACATCATCGATCATAGTTTTTATCAAGAAGTTCATTGAGAAGACTCCATGGCTTACCGGTGATATCCGCGCTAGGCTACAGCTACTGCTGAATAGAAAACTAATACAGTAAAGTAACTAATTGTTACACAGAAATGAATTAATATTGAGAGAGAGAGTCTGCATTGGGCCTTTAATACACTATAAGTGAATTTGTGGGGGGACTAGATGCATATGATCTCAAAATGGAGTATAGAGACGAATTACAGATTGTAGCTTCGCTGTCAAAATACATATGGAGGTAAGTGTACATGTGGATATAATACTGTATGATATGATCAACAATCGGTCTAGGAAAAGACTAAACTTTTACAGCCAAAGTGTGACTGACCGGGGTTTGAACCCAGGTCTCCTGTACTCAACAAGATGTGAAGCCTGCTAAGTTAAATTCATGCATATTTTCAAATTCTGCTCTATTTATGTTCACATGCAAACACGCATAGGGCGAACAGTTACCTGCTTCTTTGTGCCAACATCAGGCTGACAGAGGACAGGCATCATGTGGAGGAGCCTGTCCAAATATATCTGTATCTTCTTCCTGTTCAGCAACATCAACATTCTGGAGGTAGGATAAAGCCATCTGCACTCAAAACAAGTTACAGGTCAAACATGATTCATTTATCTCACATTGCTTATATCACCATTTACCTCCTTTACCACCCTCTCCCCCTCACAGGGGAGCTACACTGGGGCTTAGCAAAAACTGTAGGTTTTTAGCTGCTACACTGGACACATAGATTTTTTACGCCGGCGTGAGCAGACCGCGAGCCACTTTACCAAATGTTCTCAGGTGTGAGCCGCGTGTCAAATTCTTGAAAACAGAAAAATAGCGTAATTTTACATTGAACAGCGCTAGCCTCTCACAGAGCTGTGCTGCTTACGTCCAGGTTTCATTGAAATTAATGGGAGTGTAGCACGCTCTGCAAAACATATGCTTCCAGTGTAGCACGCCTGTTGGTGACCTATCCTCTTTCCTTAGCAGAAGCTCAACTGCCAGACAGTGGAATTGTATTTACCTTCTGGCTTCCCGTGGACTGTTTTTGTACAACCCAATAGAATTGAAAGCAACGCTAGTGTATGTAAATACACCCGCGTTGCTAAAAGCAGCTAGGGTGTCATGAAAACAGTCGATTTTTAGATGCTACAATTGATGCATAGATTTAGTAGGCATCAGCAGAATGCAAGCCACTTTACCAAGTGTTATTGGGTGTTAGCCATGCGTCAAATTCTTGATAATAGTACCAGAGCATAATTTTACACTGAACAGCGTGAGCCTCTCATGGAGCTGTGCTGCTTACCTCCAGGTTTCATTTAAATGAATGGAAGCGTCACATGCTCTTCAAAAGTTACGTGTCCAGTGTAGCACGTCAGTTAGTGACCTCTTCTCTTATCCTCAGCAGAAGCTCAACTGCCAAACAGTGTCAACGTTCTACCAGAGTCAGAGCAGCATCCACCCAGCTTTCCTCCCAGAGGGCCCTTCTCCTCTGGGCCACAACCGGAGCTACTGTGGCCAGGAGCCCTCACCGGAGGAGGTTCTGGAGGAGCATGACCTCCTGGAGTCAATCGCCTGGCCACAGCCTCAGCCCCATTCTGTGAATGTTTTCCTGAACCAGACCAGTGACCCTGCACACAGCCTTTTTGTGATCCTGCCAGCAGGGGGCAAGAGAGAGTGGCACGTGGGGGACCAGCTGGAGGCTCTAGTCCATATGCACGATTTCCAGGGGCGTCCCAAGAGCTATGGTGGAGACTTCTTGCTGGTCCGGCTGCACTCCCCCAAGTTGGGGGCAGGCGTTGTAGGACAGGTGCTGGACCACAGGAATGGGACCTACTCTGCCATTTTCCCGTTATTATGGCAGGGGTCTGCACAGGTGGAGGTGACACTGGTCCATCCTAGTGAGGCAGTTCATGTTCTAGGACGGTTACGAGAGGAACGGCCTGATCGGATTTTCTTTAAGAGTTTGTTTCGCTCTGGAAAACTGTCCCAAACAACTGTATGTAACCTGTGTCTGCCGACAAACCAGGAGCCGCTGTGCAATTACACAGACCCCCACACAGGGGAGCCCTGGTACTGCTACAAGCCCAATCAATCAATCAATCAATTTTATTTTATATAGCCCTTCTTACATCAGCTAATATCTCGAAGTGCTGTACAGAAACCCAGCCTAAAACCCCAAACAGCTAGTAATGCAGGTGTAGAAGCACGGTGGCTAGGAAAAACTCCCTAGAAAGGTCAAAACCTAGGAAGAAACCTAGAGAGGAACCAGGCTATGAGGGGTGGCCAGTCCTCTTCTGGCTGTGCCGGGTGGAGATTATAACAGAACCATGCCAAGATGTTCAAAAATGTTCATAAGTGACAAGCATGGTCAAATAATAATCAGGAATAAATCTCAGTTGGCTTTTCATAGCCGATCATTAAGAGTTGAAAACAGCAGGTCTGGGACAGGTAGGGGGTTCCATAACCGCAGGCAGAACAGTTGAAACTGGAATAGCAGCAAGGCCAGGCGGACTGGGGACAGCAAGGAGTCACCACGGCCGGTAGTCCCGACGTATGGTCCTAGGGCTCAGGTCTCTCAGTTGGCTTTTCATAGCCGATCATTAAGAGTTGAAAACAGCAGGTCTGGGACAGGTAGGGGTTTCCGTAACTCGCAGGCAGAACAGTTGAAACTGGAATAGCAGCAAGGCCAGGCGGACTGGGGACAGCAAGGTGTCAGCATGCCCGGTAGTCCTGACGTATGGTCCTAGGGCTCAGGTTCTCAGAGAGAAAGAGAGAACGAGAGAATTAGAGAGAGCATACTTAAATTCACACAGGACACTGGATAAAACAGGAGAAGTACTCCAGGTATAACCAACTAACCCCCAGCCCCCCGACACATAAACTACTGCAGCATAAATACTGGAGGCTGAGACAGGAGCGGTCCGGAGACACTGTGGCCCCATCCGAAGAAACCCCCGGACAGGGCCAAACAGGAAGGATATAACCCCACCCACTCTGCCAAAGCACAGCCCCCGCACCACCAGAGGGATATCCTCAACCACCAACTTACAATCCTGAGACAAGGCCGAGTATAGCCCACAGAGGTCTCCACCACAGCACAAACCAAGGGGGGGCGCCAACCCAAGCTGCTGAGCTGTGACACACGGATCAACCACGCTAGCAGAGGAAACTATGTGAAACATCTACTCACCAACAAAGAGGCATTGCTCTTCCAGAGGTTAGTGAGGGGTACAATCCGTATGTGAGTGAAAGTATGTCTAATTGAATCACAGACTTTGTTTTCAATGTATCAGATTGCTTGCTGCTGTGGGTTTATTTAACATTTAAATATGATTCTCTTTCAATTCTTTCTCAGTGGTGTAAACATAAAGGTTCACATTCATCCTTCAGGGTCTGACAGTGTCATTGTGCTGCCTGAGAAAAAAGGTAGGAGAGCATGGAGATGCCACAGTACAACTGTGTGTTTATCTTTTTAACGCTAGCTAGCCAGCCTACTAACCGCTCTGCTTTGTGGCTGTATACTTCAACCCTGGAGTGGTTCTGGGTGTGCAGGACAGTATTCGAGCCCACTACTGCATCTACAGTAGTGTAAGGTGGGAAAGCACCTCTATTGCCTGTAAAGTGATGATGCTAGCCGGTGCAAGATGCTTGCGTTCCTCTTTCAGACAAAGCAGACGTGGAGAGAAGCAGCATGAAGACAGAGTCTACCAGGATCACTCCTTCCGGGTATTACTTCCAAGGGTCATGGCGAGCTCTGGGTGGTGGTGTGATGCGCCAGTTTAACGACTCGTCTGCCACTCAGTGTCTGAAGGGCAAGGTGGTGTACATGTACGGAGACTCTACTGTCAGACAGTGGTTCGAGTACCTCAACGCCTTATTACCAGGTGAGTTCTGTCTGCAAGTCCTGTGACATCGCTCACTCTCTGATGCCTCAGGTGCTTTCTAACTCGCTCTTCTGTCTGTCCAACTCCCAACTCTCCCTTCCTCTTTGTGACAGAGCTGAAGGAGTTCAATCTTTACAGTCCTAAGAAGGTGGGGCCTTTCATGGCAGTGGACAGCACCCACAACGTCCTGCTGAAGTACCATTGTCACGGTCCTCCAATCCGCTACTCTACTGTCATCGCCAGTGAGATGCGCTATGTAGCTAACGAGCTGGATGGCCTGACTGGCGGGTCGAACACTGTGGTGATTATCAGTGTATGGTCCCATTTCAGCACCTACCCTGTGCAGGCCTACATTCGAACAGACTACGCCACATTCGGCGGGCGCTGGTGCGGCTTCTGGACCGGGCTCCGGGGACCCTGGTAGTGTTGCGCTCGGCCAACCTCCAGGCCCAGAACCCGGAGGTGAGCCTGTACAATAGTGACTGGTTCTCAGTGCAGCTGGACGGGGTGCTCAGGGCCATGTTCAGGGGTCTGGATGTCTTGCTGATAGATGCCTGGGAGATGACCCTTGCCCACCACCTCCCCCATGCCCTCCACCCGCCCCCCATCATTATCAAGAACATGATAAACATTATCCTAACTCATGTCTGCCCAGGGAAGAGCTAGCAGATTTGAGTTAAATGATTTATGTCAGAATTATCCATCATTCAACACCTATACAATATTGGCAATATGCCTAGTAATCCAAATTGTACATACTGTATCTGACATGTACGTTCTGTGTTTTTACTTACTTATGTTATGGTTGTTACTCTCTGAACATGTGGGAATTAAAAAATTAAAAAAGACCTGCACATTATTAACTCAGGACATTTTGTCTTCTCAACTCCAGAGCATTTAACAGAACTCCCATGTTCAAACATAGCTGGGTTGTTCTATGAGTAGAGTGCAGTTTTGTCCTTGTGACATTGTGTGTACATTTTTAATAGAACACTAAATTTAACAGTTGGATCACGTACATCTACCCTGTAACTAATCTAAACCACGTAAAAACTGTCAGTAGTGTGTTTTTAAATTATATCTAAATAAGTTGTGGGGGGAGGGGAAACTGATAGGCAACTTTAGTTGCTAGGCGGGGTGGGAAGGGTCGAAATCATGGTTTCCGGGAGGTGGGTGGTTGGATGGTGACATGTTGTCTGGGTGGGGTTGGAAGCCCACCTTTTTTTGTTCATTTTCCTTTGATATACTAAATGGATTATTACTAAACTGTTTAAGTTTAGTCAATTTGGTCACAAATTTTTTTGTTCTTTGAAAATCCCCATTTTGGCACGTCCCATGTCATGTTTGTCCAACTTCTAAGAAGATTTTAACCCACTTAACCCCAGCATTTCACAATTTTGAAGCCCTAGTTATTTTGTTGCTTTGACAAAGTCATTTCTGAAGATTATTTACTGTGATTTAACATGACATTTTAGTCATTAAGCAGACGCTCTTATCCAAAGCGACTTACAGTTAGTGAGTGCATACATTTTTCATACTGGCCCCCCGTGGGAATCGAACCCACAACCCTGGCGTTGCAAGCACCATGCTCTACCAACTGAGCTACACGGAGCTACTCAGAAGCCATTGTCTGTGTCATGTTTTAAGTTCAAATGTTTTTTTAAGCTTGCATTAATTTGGCCCTCCTGGGTGCACACTACAAGCTTCCAGTTATCGCTGATTTAATAGGAAATTGTCATACCCTGTTACGGTCAACCTTGTTACTTTAATTGTCACCTTTTTTATAGTCATTTTTCTTAATTTAAGCTCTGGAGATGTTAATTATAAAAAGTAACGTGCTCTTTGTGATAGAATGTTAAAATTAGGTGAAATAAATAGTTGGGGCATTATTCAATCTGTAAAGATTCTACACTAGAAATGTAAAGGTAGCTTTTCGATTGAGCCAACATATACAGCGCTTACGGTGAATGCAGTCTCCGCTAAAGTGGGAACATTGCCTTTAAATTTAAATCACGCTGTAAAGCTGAACTTCCGCGATGCGGAGTGAATAGAACTCTTATTCTTTTCAAAATTCCACTACCCAAAAGGCACTACATGGCCAAAAGTATATGGACACCTGCTCGTCGAACATTTCATTCCCAAAGCATGGGCATTAATATGGAGTTGGTCCCCCTTTGCTGCTATAACAGCTTCCACTCTTCTGGGAAGGCTTTCCACTAGATGATGGAACATTGCTGCAGGGACTTGCTTCCATTCAGCCAAAAGAGCATTAGTGAGGTCGGGCACCGATGTTGGGCGATTAGGCCTGGCTCGCAGTCGGCGTTCCAATTCATCCCAAAGGTGTTCGATAGGATTGAGGTCAGGACTCTGTGCAGGCCAGTCAAGTTCTTCCACACCGATCTCGACAAACCCTTTCTGTAGGGATCTCGCTTTGTGCACGGGGTCATTGTCATGCTGAAACAGGAAAGGGCCTTCCCCAAACTGTTGCCACGAAGTTGGAAGCACAGAATCGTCTAGAATATCATTGTATGCTGTAGCGTTAAGATTTCCCTTCACTGGAGCTAAGGGGCCTAGCCCGAACGATGAAAAACAGCCCCAGACCATTATTCCTCCACCAAACTTTACAGTTGGCACTATGCATTCGGGCAGGTAGCGTTCTCTTTGCATCCGCCAAACCCAGATTCGTCCGTCGGACTGCCAGATGGTGAAGCGTGATTAGTCACTCCAAAGAACTCGTTTCCACTGCTCCAGAGTCCAATGGCGGTGAGCTTTACACCACTCCAGCCGACGCTTGGCATTGCGCATGGTGCGGCTGCTCGGCCATGGAAACCCATTTCATAAAGCTCCCGACAAACAATTTATTGTGCTGATGTTGCTTCCAGAGGCAGTTTGGAACTCAGAAGTGAGTGTTGCAACCGAGGAAAGAATATTTTTACACGCTTCAGCACTCGGCGGTCCTGTTCTGTGAGCTTGTGTGGCCTACCACTTCACAGCTGAGCCGTTGTTGCTCCTAGACATTTCCACTTCACAATAACAACACTTACAGATGACCGGGGCAGCTCTAGCAGGGCAGAAATTTGACTAACTGATTTGTTGGAAAGGTAGCATCCTATGAAGGTCCCACGTTGAAAGTCACTGAGCTCTTCAGTATGGGCCATTCTACTGCCAATGTTTGTCTATGGAGATTGCATAGCTGTGTGCACGATTTTATACACCTGTCAGCAACGGTGTGGCTGAAATGGCCGAATCCACTCATTTGAAGGGGTGTCCACATACGTTTGGCCATGTAGTGTAGATCGATGACTAGGTTTGAATATTTTCCCGGTATTTTACATATGTTCCATCCCGAGAATAAATCGCTTTTCTCCCGGTAAACCCGGTATTTCCCGCCAAAACCGGAAGCTCATTATAAAGCATACAAATATGCTTGGATTTGATTAGAGATTTGATCATTTACATTTACATTTTAGTCATTTAGCAGACGCTCTTATCCAGAGCGACTTAGTTAGTGAGTGCATACATTTTCGTACTAGCATGAAAATTCAAATCTGATGCTACCTGAGCCTGATGAGCCATATATTAAATACATTTTATGAGCCCTACATTAATGACATTTAATGAGCCCAAGCCCAAAAAAGCCCAAATGATTGTGCCATTATCCAATACATACAATATATGATATAGGCTACTGCACATTACGCACAACCGAGAAATATAAAAGCACATAGATGTATCTAGCTATATGCTCTATTGGGTAAATAAATGAAACTAGCTCCAGTAGGCTAATCTTTTTTAGTGTGAACTGTATTACTGTACTGTACTGTATTATATGGACTGGAATTACGCACATCGTTCAATCCATGATAAAGCAGAAGAGAACATGCGATTCTGGGGCAGCACAAAGTTTCAAGTATAGGCTAACGAATGTGATTTTAATTTTGAAATATAATAGGACCTATGTGTATAATTAGTAGCCTGACGCATATATAGCTTACCTTTTCATAATATTTATCTCTATTGTTGCTTCGTTCATTCTTTGCATTCAACAGTTAAATGAAATATGTTTAGTTGTCCTTATCTTCATCATTCTGTGGGGATCTAGATGTGATGACTAGCTTAGAAGGAATGCATTAATGATTAAACATAATGGGTTTGTACTGTACTGATATAAATTGTTTCACATAACAAGCTGTGATTCATGTGAGGAGCTGTTAGGGAGTAGGGTGAGACAGACTTGTATTTCTCACAGACACATACACACTGCCTCTTTGTTAAACCATCATACTCAAGGACATGTGTACTGCAAAAAGTGCTGACTTTCTGGATAAGTTGCAAATCAACTAGACACCTGGCAACAGTGAAGCGCCAAGGGGCTGGGACCAGCCTGTGCGCCAACGGATAGGCTGAGTAAGTCTAAACCACGCTCAGTCTCTACCCTGATAGGCCCAGCAAGGAGCGGGAACTATCATTGTCAGGTTATTTAAAGAACAGCCTGTAACAATGGATCAGTTCTCTGTCTGCCCTGCGTGGTATTTCAGTGAGCCCGTATACGAACCATCATACTTATCATACATACATTTTGCATATAATAAATTTAGCTTGGATTGAATATCTCTTGATTATGTTTTCTCTTATTCCAATACCAGATTTGAATTACGCTATTTCTAACAATTATAATAACATCCTTGAATAATATAGGACTAGAATTGGATGCAGAAGGCTTTTACTTCTCTTCACGAAGATTGAATGGTTATTGGTCTGAATAAATAACTGCTATAGCCTAACTGCCATCGCGCGTTCCCTCTTCTTTCAAACTACCCGTGAGTTCTATTGGCTGCTGTATTTAACATTCAGCAAAAAAGAGTTTGCGTCCCTCTTCGAATAGCCTATTGGTATGAGAAAAAAAAAGTATAATTTAGTACCTGAAAGAGGAAGGCTAAGACATCTATATACAGTGAGGGGAAAAAAGTATTTGATCCCCTGCTGATTTTGTACGTTTGCCCACTGACAAAGAAATGATCAGTCTATAATTTTAATGGTAGGTTTATTTGAACAGTGAGAGACAGAATAACAACAAAATAATCCAGAAAAACGCATGTCAAAACTGTTATAAATTGATTTGCATTTTAATGAGAGAAAAAAGTATTTGACCCCCTCTCAATCAGAAAGATTCTGGCTCCCAGGTGTCTTTTATACAGGTAACGAGCTGAGATTAGGAGCACACTCTTAAAGGGAGTGTGCTCCTGTCCACAGAAGCAATCAATTAATCAGATTCCAAACTCTCCACCATGGCCAAGACCAAAGAGCTCTCCAAGGATGTCAGGGACAAGATTGTAGACCTACACAAGGCTGGAATGGGCTACAAGACCATCGCCAAGCAGCTTGGTGAGAAGGTGACAACAGTTGGTGCGATTATTCGCAAATGGAAGAAACACAAAGGAACTGTCAATCTTCCTCGGCCTGGGGCTCCATGCAAGATCTCACCTCGTGGAGTTGCAATGATCATGAGAACGATGAGGAATCAGCCCAGAACTACACGGGAGGATCTTGTCAATGATCTCAAGGCAGCTGGGACCATAGTCACCAATAAAACAATTGGTAACACACTATGCCGTGAAGGACTGAAATCCTGTAGAGCCCGCAAGGTCCCCCTGCTCAAGAAAGCACATATACATGCCCGTCTGAAGTTTGCCAATGAACATCTGAATGATTCAGAGGAGAACTGGGTGAAAGTGTTGTGGTCAGATGAGACCAAAATCGAGCTCTTTGGCATCAACTCAACTCGCCGTGTTTGGAGGAGGAGGAATGCTGCCTATGACCCCAAGAACACCATCCCCACCGTCAAACATGGAGGTGGAAACATTATGCTTTGGGGGTGTTTTTCTGCTAAGGAAACAGGACAACTTCACTGCATCAAAGGGACGATGGACGGGGCCATGTACTGTCAAATCTTGGGTGAGAACCTCCTTCCCTCAGCCAGGGCATTGAAAATGGGTCGAGGATGGGTATTCCAGCATGACACTGACCCAAAACACACGGCCAAGGCAACAAAGGAGTGGCTCAAGAAGAAGCACATTAAGGTCCTGGAGTGGCCTAGCCAGTCTCCAGACCTTAATCCTATAGAAAATCTGTGGAGGGAGCTGAAGGTTTGAGATGCCAACTGTCAGCCTCGAAACCTTAATGACTTGGAGAAGATCTGCAAAGAGGAGTGGGACAAAATCCCTCCTGAGATGTGTGCAAACCTGGTGGCCAACTACAAGAAACGTCTGACCTCTGTGATTGCCAACAAGGGTTTTGCCACCAAGTACTAAGTCATGTTTTGCAGAGGGGTCAAATACTTATTTCCCTCATTAAAATGCAAATCAATTTATAACATTTTTGACATGCGTTTTTCTGGATTTTTTTGTTGTTATTCTGTCTCTCACTGTTCAAATAAACCTACCATTAAAATTATAGACTGATCATTTCTTTGTCAGTGGGCAAACGTACAAATCAGCAGGGGATCAAATACTTCCCTCACTGTATCTAGAAAATGATTATCTATTTTGGATGCAATTTGAATGGTGTATCGAGAGAGCGAGAGAGAGAGAGAGAGAGAGAGAGAGAGAGAGAGAGCGACTGCGAGAGAGTGCTCGCGCGTGCACTGATTTTAAAGCAACTATATTTTAAAACTGCAGCTGCAATTAAAAAAAGTATAATCTTTACAAATTAAAAAACAAGGTGACCCCGAAAGCCAGATGGAGATGGGTAAATTAGACGCACATTCTGTCTTTATATTACTGTAGCGTGTGCTATGCTGCTACCTGTCACAAGAAGAAAAGTTACCATGATGAGATGATAGGTCTACATGCATTGTGAACAGCGCTCCATACTGAGATGGGCTGCCTGTCCCCACCCTGAGCGTTGATTCATCATGCAGAGGCCGTAGAGAAGCCAGATTTAGACATTGCATATAATTTAACAGTTCCATTTTACGCCATGCTTATGATAAATAATTTACTATAATTTACCGGTTTCTCACAGTTATATATCCCGGAAAAGGGGAGTGGTTTTGGGCGGATTCAACCCTATAGAGGACTCGTCTTTATACAGTGAGCTCCTAAAGTATCTGGACAGTGACTCTTTTTGTAGTTTTGGCTCTGTACTCCAGCACTTTCGATTTCAAATGATTCAATGACTATGGGGTTAAAGTGCTGTCAGCTTTAATTTGAGGGTCTGCACTTTCACTCTGTATCGAAATTACAGCACTTTTTGTACATAGTCATTTTAGGCGACCAAAGGTATTGTAATGGTGAGAAGTTAGCATGTCTTTGGGGGGTAGGAATTCGAGGGGGACAGGGGGAGTAGGTAGCTGACTAGTGGTGGCTATTTAGAAGCCTAATTGTCTGGGGCTAGAAGCTATTGGCCAGTCTTACAGTTTTTGCCATGATGCTCCTACAAACGGGGTCAGAGGAAGTGTGATGCAGCCTGACAGTATGCTCTCAATGGTGAGGCAGTAGAACACTGAGGGCCCTCGGGGACAGGCCAAATTTCTTCAGCATCCAGAGGTTGAAGAGCCACTGTCGGGCCTTCTTCACCACTGTGTCTGTGTAGTTTGACCATTTCAGCTCCTCTGAGATGTGTACGCCAAGGAACTTGACGTTTTTTACCATCTCCACATTGATGAGGATGAGGGCGTGCCCAGCCTGCTTCGTCCTGAAGTCCACAATCAGCTCCTTTGTTTTTCTGATGTTGAGGGAGAGGTTGTTTACCTGGCACCACGCTGTCAGAGTGCCTACCTCCCTGTAGGCTGTCTCGTCGTTGTTGGTAATCAGAACTACTACTGTTGTGTTGTCAGCAAACTTGATGATGGAGTTGGAACTGTGTGAGGCCACGCAGTCGTGGGTATACAGGGAGTACAGGAGAGGACTGAGGACACACCCTTGTGGGGCCTCCGTGTTGAGAATCAGTGTCGAGGAGGTAATGACGAACCGCCCTTGCTGTCTCTGCCTGGCCGGCTCCCCTCTCTCCACTTGGATTCTCTGCCTCTGACCCTATTACGGGGGCTGAGACACTGGCTTACTAGTGCTCATTCATGCTGTCCCTAGGAGGGGTGCGTCACGTCGTGCCTGGCTTTTTTCGCTAAACTCAACTTGAGTGGGTTGAGTCACTGACGTGATCTTCCTGTCCGATTTTGTGCCTCGGGCTCGTGCGGTAGAGGAAACTTATGTGGGCTATACTTAGCCTTGTCTTGGGGTAGTAAGTTGGTGGTCTGTTGATATCCCTCTAGTGGTGTGGGGGCTGTGCTTTGGCAAAGTGGGTGGGGTTATATCCTGCCTGGTTGGTCCTGTCCGGGGGTGTTGTTGGGCAGGGCCACAGTGTGTGTGTGTCCCGCTCCACCCCGCCCCGCCCCATACTTAAGTTCACACAAGTTCCTGTGTGAACTTAAGTATGCTCCCTCTAATTCTCCCATCTCTCTCTCTCTCCCCTCCCGGAGGACCTGAGCCCTAGGACCATGCTTCAGGACTACCTGGCTGTCCCCGTCCCCAGTCCACCTGGTCGTGCTGCTGCTCCAGTTTCAACTGTTCTGCCTGCGGCTATGGAACCCTGACCTGTTCAATGGATATGCTACCTTTTCCCGTACCTGCTGTTCCCTCCCTCTCAACCGCACCTGCTGTCTCTACCAATGAATGCTCGGCTATGATAAGCCAATTGACATTTACTCCTGAGGTGCTGACCTGTTGCACCCTCTACAACCATTGTGATTATTATATGAACGTTTGAACATCTTGAAGAACGATCTGGCCTAAATGGCCATGTCCTCTTATAATTTCCACCTGGCACAGCCAGAAGATGACTGGCTACCCCTCAGAGCCTGATTCCTCTCTAGGTTTCTGCTGATGTGGTTCTGAATCATTGTTTACGACACCTGTGGTATATGTGTGGCAATGGCAGAATAACATTAAAAACTCGTTAACTATGATTGATGGTGATGGTCATCTTTGCTTACTGTAACCAATAAAGTAATACATGGTACCAGGAGTGGAAATCGTGTTTTTTCTGTGAATGTTGGAGTTTATTAAAGTGCAATGGATGTTATCAAGCCACCAGAGGCTTTGAGCCTGGATGGAAATGTGGACGCGAATTGGAGTACATTTCGGCTGTCTTTTTTTCTGTATATGTCTGCCATTGGAGTTACAAAGGAGCCGGATGAACGTAAAGTTGCTCTCTTTCTTACTATAGCGGGACCACAGGCAATCAATATATTCAATGCCTTCACGTTTTGTATTTGAGGAGGATAAAGACGAGTTCGCTGAGGTACTGAATCAGTTTGATGCATATTGTTCACCTAAGAAGAACGAGACATATGAACGTTTAGTGTTTCGCTATCGTATACAACAGCAAGGTGAAAAGTTTGACGTCTTTCTTACAGATTTGAAATTAAAAGCACAGACGTGTAATTTTGTAAACCTCATCTATGCTTCGAGATCAGATTGTGTTTGGTATAAATTACTCCAGCGTTAGAGAAAGATTGCTGCGGGAAAGTGAGTTACATTTGGACACTGCAGTAAAAATATGTCAGGCGAATGAGCTGGCACAATTGCATTTTAAAACCTATAGCTCCACACCAGCAAACACCGCTATGGAAAACGAAGCAGTGAATTTTGTAGACAAGGACACAAGGGGGCGCTATGAGCAAAGGAGCCACAAGCAACGTGACTTTGACCAAAGGAGTCACAAGCAATATGATTGTAATAGGTGTGGCACCAGGCCAGGAAGTGCCCTGCCTTTGGAAAATTTTGCTACAAGTGCAAAGGGATTTTTTTTTGCAAAGGACAATTATGGGAGACAAAATTTTCACACCATTGAAACGGAGGAGAATAAACAAAGTGATTTGTTTGTGGGCACTGTGGATTGCATGGAGGACGGGCATGAACCATCACAGGTCCATTCTGTAGCTAGTGACCCCAGGGTTGTACCACTCATGGTCAATGGTCAAATGTTGACCTTCAAGCTGGATACAGGGGCTAAAGCCAACCTGATCAATATGAGGGATTTTCATGAGCTAAAGCACAAACCAGCCGTCATGCAAAAGGCTGTGGCTCTCAAAGCGTACAATGGCCAAGCAATTGAGACTAAAGGTTTGTGTCGGCTAACTGTAAAGGGGATAACAAGAAGCCACACACTTATGTTTGTGATTGTACCAGAGGGGCATGATTCTCTTTTGGGGATACAGCATGTGAGTCGTTGGGACTGGTTAAGTGAGTGTACACATTAATGACTTTGACTGGCTGCACAGTGTTCAACGGGTGACAAGTAGTCAAAATGGTGAGGAGATTGCTCAAAGATATTCTGATGTGTTCACAGGATTTGAAGCATTGCCTCTCATTCACTCTATTACTCTCACAGAGAATGCCAAGCCAGTGATTCATGCACCACGCAGAGTTCCGATGCCACTACGGAAGGATCTAAAGAAGGAGTTGGGAAAATGGTGAAACTCAATGTGATCGTGAAAACAGAGAAGCCAACAGACTGGGTCAATTCCATGGTGTGTGTTCGGAAAAGGAATGGATATCTGAGAATCTGTATGGACCCCAAGGACCTTAATACATTTATCAAAAGGGAGCATTTTCAGATTCCTAAGAGGGAGGAGATAGTGTGTGAAATGGCTGGCGCCACACTATTTCTCCAAATTGGATGCTTCAAATGGATTCTGGTAGGTGAGGTTGGATGCAGCCAGCACCAAACTGTGTACAGTCAATACTCCCTTTGGAAGATATTCCTTCAATTTTGTGGTCTAGGGGTCCACTATTCAGGAACACAATGAGCGGCTGGAAAATACTTTGCAGGGGGTTCAGAACCATAGTTTGAAGCTAAATCGGGCTAAATGTCAGTTCTGTGTGAAGGAAATCACATTTCTGGGGGATAAGCTGTCCTCTGAGGGTGTGCGGCCTGATCATGCCAAGGTCAAAGTGGTGAGGGAGATGGCAAATCCCACAGATAGGAAAGGCATTCAGCGTGTTTTGGGTATGGTCAATTATTTGGGGAAGTTTGTACCAAACCTGTCAGCTAAAACAGTGAACTTAAGGACACTCCTTCAGGACAAGACAGAGTTCTCATGGAACAGAGAACATGAAAGAGAGTGGAACGATGTAAAGAACATTTTGGCTGAAGAGCCAGTGCTAAAATTTTTAGAACCTGACAGGCCTACTAAGGTGTCCACGGACGCCTCCAAAGATGGCATTGGAGCAGTGCTGCTTCAGGAGCATCAAGGTATGTGGAAGCCTGTGGCTTATGCGGCCCGTTCTTTGACTGATGCTGAGAAGCTTTATGCTCAAAAAGGAGTACTTAGGGTTGGTTGTGAGAAGTTTCACTGTTACATTTATGGCTTAACAAAGATGATTTCTAGAAACAGACCATAAACCCATTATTCCAATCTCTCTAAAAAAAAAACTGAATGACATGCCTCCTCGTCTTCAAAGGATGACCTACAGCACCCGATGTCACAGGAAGGCCAAAAAGATAATCAAGGAAACAACCACCCGAGCAACTGCCTATTCACCCCGCTATCATCCAGAAGGCGAGGTCAGTACAGGTGCATCAATGCTGGGACCGAGAGACTGAAAAACAGCTTCTATCTCAAGGCCAGACTTTTAAATAGCCTTCACTAGCACATTAGAGGCTGCTGCCTATATACAGTTGAAGTTGGAAGTTTACATACACTTAGGTTGGAGTCATTAAAACTTGTTTTTCAATCACTCCACAAATGTCTTTTTAACAAATTATAGTTTTGGCAAGTCGGGTAGGACATCTACTTTGTGCATGATACAAGTAATTTTTCCAACAATTGTTTACAGACAGATTATTTTACTTATAATTCACTGTATCACAATTCCAGTGGGTCAAAAGTTTACATACACTAAATTGACTGTGCCTTTAAACAGCTTGGAAAATTCCAGAAAATGTTGTCATGGCTTTAGAAGCTTCTGATAGGCTAATTGACATCATTTGAGTCAATTGGAGGTGTACCCGTGGATGTATTTCAAGGCCTACCTTCAAACTCAGTGCCTCTTTGCTTGACATCATGGGGAAATCAAAAGAAATCAGCCAAGAACTCAGAAAAAATGTGTAGACCTCCACAAGTCTGGTTCATCCTTGGGAGCAATTTCCAAATGCCTGAAGGTACCACGTTCATCTGTACAAACAATAGTACGCAAGTATAAACACCATGGGACCACGCAGCCATCATACCGCTCAGGAAGGAGACGCGTTCTGTCTCATAGAGATTAACGTACTTTGGTGTGAAAAGTGCAAATCAATCCCAGAACAACAGCAAAGGACCTTGTGAAGATTCTAGAGGAAACAGGTACAAAAGTATCTATATCCACAGTAAAACGAGTCCTATATCGACATAAACTGAAAGGCCGCTCAGCAAGGAAGAAGCCACTGTTCCAAAACCACCATAAAAAAGGCAGATTACAGTTTGAAACTGCACATGGGACAAAGATCGTACTTTTTGGAGAAATGTCCTCTGGTCTGATGAAACAAAAATATAACTGTTTGGCCATAATGACCATCGTTATGTTTGGAGGAAAAAGGGGGTAGACTTGCAAGCCAGAGAACACCATCCCAACCGTGAAGCATGGGGGTGGCAGCATCATGCTGTGGGAGTGCTTTGCTGCAGGAGGGACTGGTGCACTTCATAAAATAGATGGCATCATGAGGAAGGAAAATTATGTGGATATATTGAAGCAACATCTCGAGACATCAGTCGGGAAGTTAAAGCTTGATCGCAAATGGGTCTTCCAAATGGACAACGACCCCAAGCATACTTCCAAAGTTGTGGCAAAATGGCTTAAGAACAACAAAGTCAAGGTATTGGAGTGGCCATCACAAAGCCCTGACCTCAATCCTATAGGACATTTGTGGGCAGAAATGAAAAAGTGTGTGCGAGCAAGGAGGCCTACAAACCTGACTCAGTTACACCATCTCTGTCAGGAGGAATGGGCCAAAATTCACCCAACTTATTGTGGGAAGCTTGTGGAAGGCTATCCGAAACGTTTGACCCAAGTTAAACAAATTAAAGGCAATGCTCCCAAATACTAATTGAGTGTATGTAAACTTCTGACCCACAGGGAATGTGATGAAATAAATAAAAGCTGAAATAAATCATTCTCTCTACTATTATTCTGACATTTCACATTCTTAAAATAAAGTGGTGATCCTAACTGACCTAAAACAGGGAATTTTTACTAGGATTAAATGTCAGGAATTGTGAAAAACTGAGTTTAAATGTATTTGGCTAAGGTGTATGTAAACTTCCGACTTCAACTGTGTGTATATATATATATATATATAAAAGGAAGATGTATTGATGTGGTTCTGAGTGATTGTTTACGACACACTTTTACGACACCTGTGGAATATGTGTGGCAATGGCAGAATAACATTAACTTGTTACCTATGATTGATGGTGATGGTCATCTTTGCTCGCTGTAACCAACTAAGTAATACAGGCTTTATAAATAAATGTGATTGATTGATTGAGGTAATGTTGACTACCTTCACCACCTGGGGGCGGCCCGTCAGGAAGTCCAGGACCCAGTTGCATATGGAGGAGTTTAGTCCCAGGACCGTGAGCTTTGTGGTGAGCTTAGAGGGCACTATGGTATTGAAGGCCGAGCTGTAGTCGATGAACAGCATCCTCACATATGCATACCTTTTGTCCAGGTGGGTAAGGGCAGTGCAATGTAGATTGCGTCGTCCGTGGATCTGTCAGGGTGGTAGGCAAATTGGAGATGATGTGGTCTTTGACTAGCCTCTCAAAGCACTTCAACGGAAGTGAATTCTACGGGTTGGTAGTCATTCAGTTAAGTTACTTTCCCTTTTTTTGGCACGGGTGTGATAGCAGGTGGGGATTGCAGCCTGAGCTAGAGAGAGATTGAAAATGTCTGAAAACACAACAGCAAGCTGGTCTGCACATGATCTGAGGGCGCGGCTAGGGATTCCGTCTCGGCCGGCAAACTTGCAAGCCTGACAACCCTTCCCCTCGTCACGTATCAATGAGGGAGTTCGATTAAGCTGAACTGCAGTGCACCGGTCTATGGCCTGTGACGTGAATGGCCAAAAGTGGTGAGGAAGGAGCGCCCTTCTAAAATCAAACAGTCATTTACATTCCAGTAATTTAGCAGACCCTCTTATCCAGAGCAATTAGGGCTAAGTGCCTTTCTCATGTGCACATCGACAGATTTTTCACCTAGTCAGCTCGGGGATTCAAACCAGCAACCTTTCGGTTACTGGCCCAACGCTATTAACCGCTAGGCTACTTGCACTGCTTGGTCATGTTGCCAACAAGGAAGCATGGTGCATCATTCAGAAACATGTATCTATTTTCCATAAAATATATGTTCGAATTTTCAAACTACTATAGTTTTCATTGGGAAGGCAGATAAAGTGTTTTTATCAAAAGCAATTTATTTTGCATGGGAAAACACAGAATCCTACTCATTACTCCACGTACTTAACCTATGTCACTTTTTTTTTGAGCCGACTTCGCTGTCAGTTAGAGCAGGGTACCTGGCTTACTCCCGGGAGGTAGCCCTGTTCCAAAACTAATGCAATCACTTTTCACCCGGTGTAAACTCCTCCCACCAGGGCAACCTGGGCCTGATAATCGAATCCCCTCATTGTTGAAGTTTCAGGAACTTTTTTGTACCATGGAAAACAAGACCAGCCCATGTCCTGCCTCTTGTTCACGGCCATTGGACACCAATTTTTGCTTTGTAGCGCCTACATATGAAACATTATGGAGTCTTAAAGAGGACTGGTTAATGTCAATGTCACTTTGATTAATTATTTCTCAATTATGCTTATAGATACAAATGTCAAGTATTTAGTATTTGGTCCCATATTCCTAGCACGCAATGACTAAATCAAGCTTGTGACTCTACAAATTTGTTGGATGCATTTGCAGTTTGTTTTGGATTATGTTTTGCCTAAAAGGAACTGAATGGTGAATGATGACGGAAGTAATTTTGGAGTAGAAAAGATTGAGTAGATAACATGTTTCTGAACACTAGGAAAAGTATATTTTATTTTATATTTTTGGGGAGTTATTTAAGATACTCTTCAAAGAAGTAGGGTTTCAGACTTTTTCGAAAGATGGGCAGGGACTCTGCTGTCCTGACTGTAGGGGAAGCATTTTCCACCATTGGGGTGCCAGGACAGAGTAGAGCTTTGACTGGGCTGAGAGAGAGCTGCCCTCCTGTAGGGGTGGGAGGGCCAAGAGACCAGAGATGGCGGAACGGAATGCTCGGGTTGGGATGTAGGGTTTGAGCATAGCCTGAAGGTAAGGAGGTGCAGTTTCCCTTGCTGCTCCGTAGGCAAGCACCAGGGTCTTGAAGATGATGTGAGCTTCAACTGGAAGCCAGTGGAGTGTGTGGAGGAGCGGGGTGACATGGGAGAACATAGGAAGGTTGAACACCAGGCGGGCTGCGACATTCTGGATAAGTTGCAGGGGTTTGATGGCACAAGCGGGGAGCCCAGCCAACAGGGAGTTTCAGTAGTTCAGACGGGAGATGACAAGTGCCTGGATTAGGACCTGCGCTGCTTCCTGTGTGAGGAAAGGTCGTACTCTACGGATGTTGTAGAGCATGAACCTGCAGGAGTGAGTCACTGCTTTGATGTTTGAAGAGAACGACAGGGTGTTGTCCAGGATCACGCCAAGGTTCTTTGCACTCTAAGAGGGGGACACCATGGAGTTGTCAACCGTGATGGAGTGGTCTTGGAGCGGGCAGGCCTTTCCCACGAGGAAGAGCAGCTGAGATGTCTGCCAGGCACGCAGAGATGCGTGTCGCCACCTGGGTGGCAGAAGAGGAGGGAGGAGAAAAGTAGTTAAGTGTCATCTGCATAGCAATGATAGGCGAGACCATGTGAGGATATGACAGAGCCGATTGACTTGGTGTAAGTAGAAAAGAGGAGAGGGCCTAGAACCGAGACCTGGGGGACAGCAGTAGTGAGAGCATGTGGTGCAGACACATCCTCTCCACGCCACCTGGTAGGAGCGACCTGCCAGGTAGGATGCAATCCAGGAGTGTGCAGAGCCTGAGATGCCAAACCCTGAGAGGGTGGAGAGGAGGATCTGATGGTTCACTGTGTCGAAGGCAGCGGATAGATCTAGGAGGATGAGAACAGAGGAGAGAGAGTCAGCTTTGGCAGAGTGGAGAGCCTCTTTGACTCAGAGGAGAGCGGTCTCAGTTGAGTGAGCCGCTTTGAATCCTAAACTGGTTAGGGTCAAGAAGATTGTTCTGAGAGAGGTAATGGGAGAGTTGGTCAGAGACAGCACGCTCAAGTGTTTTGGAATGAAAAGAAAGAAGGGATACCGGTCTGTAGTTTTTGACGTCAGAGGGGTCGAGCGTTGGTTTGATTTGATTTATTAAGATCCCCATTAGCTGACACCAATTGTGACAGCTAGTCTTACTGGTGTCTGACACATAATGAAAAATACATTACAGACAAAATACTTTACAATTTACATACACTACCAGTCAAAAGTTTGGACACACCTACTCATTCAAGGGTTTTTCTTTATTTTTACTATTTTTTACATTGTAGAATAATAGTGAAGACATCAAAACTATGAAATAACACATATGGAATCATGTAGTAACCAAGAAAGTGTTAAACAAACCAAAATATATTTTATATTTGAGATTCTTCAAATAGCCACCCTTTGCCTTGATGACAGCTTTACACACTCTTGGCATTCTCTCAACCAGTTTCACCTGGTAAAGATAAAACTAGAGCCTGCAGAACTTGCTTTGTGGAGTGTGGTGTCAAAAAAGCAGAGCATCTCTTTATTACGTACAGACCTTGCCCCATCTTTACAACCATTGACTCTATATGTTTTCACCATGACAGTTTACAATCTTAGGTAACACCAAGTGATTTAGTCTCCTCAACTTGTTCAACAGCCACTCCATTCATTACCAGATTCAGCTGAGGTCTCGAACTTAGAGAATGATTTGTACCAAATACAATTCTCTTAGTTTTAGAGATGTTCAGGACCAGTTTATTACTGGCCACCCATTCCAAAACTGACTGTGACTCTTTGTTAAGGCTTTCAGTGACTTTATTAGCTGGGGTTGCTGATACGTATATAGTTGAATGATCATGTACACTAATGCTTTGTTTAATGCCAGTGGCAGGTCATTGGTAAAAATAGAAAAGAGCAGAGGGCCTAGAGAACTGCACTGCGGTACACCACACTTTACATGTTTGACATTAGAGAAACTTCCATTAAAGAAAACTCTCTGAGTTCTATCAGATAGATAGCTCTGAATCCACAATATATTTAAAAAGCCATAACACAAGTTTTCTCAACAACAGGTTATGGTCAATAAAATCAAAGGCTTCACTGAAATCTAACAGTCCAACTCCCATAATCTTCTTGTTATCAATTTATTTCAACCAATCAGTAATTTATGTCATTGCATTACATGTTGAGTGCCCTTCTCTATAAGCATGCTGAAAGTCTGTTGTTGTTTACAGAGAAATAACATTGTATTTGGTCAAACACAATTTTTTCCAACAGTTTGCTAAGAGCTGGCAGCAAGCTGATAGGTCTGCTGTTAGAACCAGTAAGGGCCGCTTTACCACTCTTGGGTAGTGGAATTACTTTGGCTTCTCTCCAGGCCTGAGGACAAAGACTTTCTTCTAGGCTCAGATTAAAGATATGACAGATAGGAGTAGCTATAGAGTCAGCTACCATCCTAAGTAGCTTTCCATCTAAGTTGTCAATGCCAGGATGTTTGTCATTATACTTTTTCTACCTCTCCCGCACTAACTTTACAAAATTCAAACTTACAATGCTTTTCTTTCATTATTAGTTTTTTTTTATGCATGAGTACAATGGCACACTGTTCATTGTTGGCATTTCCTGCGTAAGTTTCCCACTTTGCCAATGAAGTAATCATTAAAATAATTGGCAACATCAAATGGTTTTGTGATGAATAAGTCATCTGATTCGATGAAAGATGGAGTTTAATTTGTCTTTCTGCCCATAATTTCATTTAAAATACTCCAAAGTTTTTTTTCCATAATTCTTTATATCATTGATCCTGGCTTCATAATACAGTTTCTTCTTCTTTTTGTTGAGTTTAGTCACATAATTTCTCAATTTGCAGTAAGTCAGCCAGTCAGATGTGCAGCCAGACTTAATAGCCACTCCTTTTGCCCCATGTTTTTCAAACATACAGTTTTTCAATTCCTCATCAATCCATGGAGCCTTAACAGTTCTAACAGTCAGTTTCTTAACAGGTGCATGTTTATTAATAATTGGAAGAAGCAATTTCATAAATGTATAAAGTACAGCATCTGGATGCTCCTTATTAATCACATCAGACCAACAAATCTTTTTTACATCGTCAACATAAGAGTCACAGCAAAATCTTTTGTATGATCCCTTATACACTATTTTAGGCCCAGCTTTGGGAACTTTGGCTTTCCTGCATATGGCCACTATATTGTGATCACTGCATCCAATGGGTACGGATACAGCATTAGAACAAAGTTCTACAGTATTAGTAAATATGTGATCAATACATGTGGATGATCTTGTTCCTGTAGTGTTTGTAAACACTCTGGTAGGTACAGAGAGATCCTTGATGAAAGTCTGCTCCAGAGCGTTCAGGACCTCAGACTGGGGCGAATATTCACCTTCCAACAGGACAACAACCCTAAGCACACAGCCAAGACAACGCAGGAGTGGTTCGGGACAAGTCTCTGAATGTCCTTGAGTGGCCCAGCCAGAGCCCGGACTTGAACCCGATCAAACATCTCTTGAGAGACCTGAAAATAGCTGTGCAGCGATGCCCCCCTCCAACCTGACAGAGCTTGAGAGGATCTGCAGAGAAGAATGGGAGAAACTCCCCAAATACATGTGTGCCAAGCTTGTAGCGTCATACCCAAGAAGACTCAAGGCTGTAATCGCTGCCAAAGGTGCTTCAACAAAGTACTGAGGAAAGGGTCTGAATACTTATGTAAATGTGATATTTCAGTTTAGTTTTTGCAAAAATGTCTAAAAACCTGTTTTTGCTTTGTCATTATGGCATATTGTGTGTAGCTTGATGAGGAAAAAAACGATCTAATCCATTTTAGAATAAGGCTGTAACATAACAAAATGTGGAAAAAGTCAAAGGGTCTGAATACTTTCCGAATCCACTGTATATCTTTGTTCTACTTGTGCTCTTTCCGCAATGGCTCTGGCTTGCTGATAACATCTGATCTGATGAGACTCCCTATGTGATTTGACTCCTGTATTACTGACTGAAATAATGTTAGATTCTGTAATTGATAGACAATGGTAGTTCCCAATCAGACAATTACTATAAAACAAATCTGTTTTCCTCAGAGCAATGTTTGGTGAATGCATGGTGTTGTTTTGTCCTCAGTCCTCCTTTGAATGCTCTGTGTACTGATTCAGTTCTAAACGACCGTCATTGAGTTCATCCTCACCTCCTCCATCACTGCAACGGATTGTCCGGTCTGCTGAGAGTCATTGGCTGCCACCTGCCCTTCAGGTCCTGCACGACTCCAGGGCAAGGAATAGTGCAGGAAAGATAATCGCCGACTCCTTCCACCCCATCTTCCAAAGACTCCCCTCTGGCAAACGGTTCAGGTCAATCACAACCAAAACCTCCCGCCACTTGAACAGTTTCTTACCCCGTGCGGTGGCCCTCACCAACCGGTCACTTGGTCCACGATGATCCTCTCATCCATGGACTTTGCACTCTGCACTATTCATCCACAGACTATTCACCTTGCACTATCATCCCAAAACTGCACATTGCTCTTTGCACTCTCTGCAAATCTCTTAAATGCATAATTTATCATGTCGTTTATAGTGTTCATAGTGTACATCCATACGTATGTGGATCTGTGGAAATTCTGCATCCATATATTTGGTTCGTCTGTATATTATATGTATCATCTTTCTGTACATTCTGTTTATTGTGGCAGCACCATTTCACAGAGTCAAATTCCTGTACATGCAAATGTATTTGCCAAATAAAGCTGATTCTGACATGTTTTAACCTGAGTAACTGGTTTATCTTGTCAGTTTACATTCTATTATTTGGGACTGGTTATGTGCTGGATGAACTGTAGCAGATTCTCCCATTTGTTTCTTCATATAATTCAAAATCCCTGTGTGTATGTGTGTGTGTGTGTGTGTGTGTGTGTGTGTGTGTCCTTGGCCTTAATACCCTAGATATTGGCTCCTGCCTGCAATTAGTGGACTCATTTTATGGTGTTTGCTAGAGCTGACTGCTTTCCGTTTTACAGATGAACGTTTCTAACTAGTAATTAACTAGCTAACTTCAGCAAGTAGCTTCCACTCAACTCAAGGTATAGTATACCTATTAGAATGTATTTCCCAATACATTTGATAATCAAGCTGCTGTGTTTCCCCAAGTCATTCGGCGCTTACTGCTCAAGCCAGCTAGCTAGCTAAACAGACGGCTCTGCAGTGCATCGCAAACAGAAGGCTCGTAATAGCCAATCACAACACTGGACTGTCAATGGCAGGAATTTGTTAGTTTGTCCATCACTCCAGTGAAAGTGACCAATCTAAGGTTTCTAGACACACACACGACTTTAAGCCCGCCCTCCATCAGCCTGAAATCCAAACCCAAAGGTGCCAAGACTTGAGATAGAGCAATTTGAGAAACAGAGAGTGAAAACTTGACAGTGACAAGTGACTATTGCTAGTGGACAATTTAATGCGTTCCCAAAACATTTTTACACGTTTCTTTGCTTATAGTTACTGTATGTACTGTTTAAGACATTTTTCTTTTTGATCTGTGACAATGATGTTCTGCTCGCTCAAAGTCACACTTGCAAGCTCTCAAGTTTATTTTACGTTCTTGACTGGCCTGTGCACTCGCGGCACCAGTCCTCTGCTCGCTCGACCACATTTCTTGTCTTGACTCAGTGTTTGCTCGCTCAATGATGTTTCATCTTGCTCGCGCAAGCCATCTCGTGCGTGTTGAACGTTTGAATCAGATTTGACACCATAGAGAAGCCACGGCACTGGGGACGGGGTCCCGACACGTTTTAATTTGCGGTGGGCAGAGCGAGGTTTGTATATAGCTCAGTGGATTCGCTTGGGTATATTCAGTATAAAAACGTTTTGGAACGTTGCAGATAGAAATGCCATGAATATAACTGACATGATTCCTTAGAATCAGAGAAATGTTTTTTCTACATAATACATTTCTATCTGAACATTGGTCAATGTTGTGTCCGTCCTCCTGCTGGACACAGCCCTGGTATCCGCTTGTCCCTACCTATGTGAAGCTAGCCATAATAATGATTAGCCACAATAGTGGAATTTCCAGTTCGCCTTCAAAATAGAGGTCCCTCATTGAAAGTGATGCAAAAGGATAGAAAGAGTGAAATCATGCCATATTTGGACTAGATAATGCTAAACAAGGTTGGAACGTTTTTACATAATTTTGAATTAAATACAATAATGAATTAGTTTGACAATAAAAATGTATCCCACTGTGGATGTATAGGAATGCATAATTGCATTGGCGGCATACTTATATGCACTGTATAGCCTTACCTATGGATTGTGCACCCATGAAATGGGTATCAGCCTACTCAGTGACACCCACAGAACACAACTATGTAGAGTTTACATAAATATTAGCTTCTTAGACTCTGAAAACACTGTGAAATGAGCCACATTAGCTCACCAGTCAACCTTCATGTATTGAACACTTAGAGCTAATGTGGCTAATTTCACAGTGGTTTTATTCCTGCAGTAAGTACTAAGACGCTAATATATGTGTAAACTCTACATAGTTGTGTTCTGTGGGTGTCACCGTATAGCCTGATACTCCATTTCATGGGTGCACAATCCATAGGTTAGGCTGTACAGTGCAATATGAATATTCAATACGCACAATAGGTTGACTGGGAAGGTGATTTCCCACAGTCAAAGTCCTGCAATAAGAGCTAAGACGCTAATATGTGTAAACTCTTGAGAATTGCTTTCTGTGGTTGTCACCGAGTAGGCTGATCCCACGTTTCATGGGTGATACCCCGTTTCACGTTTACATTGTAATACTTCTGACAGCCTTTCTATTAATTCAATAGGATCTCTGTAGGCCTAGTCGTAAAGATTTGTCATTTAACTTTTCCAATGTATTACCTTTTATTGTGGCATAAACACAACCAGTCATGATGTTTTCATGTGATTGTCAAACAATCAATTCAAAAGGCCATTAATAGGCTACCTACCCACATTCATCCACTCGCAACATATTTCCAGCCTCCAAACAGTGGTGAATGGAAAGAGACATCTGTTACACATAACACCACAAAGTGTAATGACATTTGGCTATTGTCATTGGGCCAGAATTTATGCGTCCACTGCTGTCTGCGCTCGTCTCTGTGTCGGCCACTCATCTCTGCCTTGGCAAAATGTCTGTGTTCTTATCGAACGACAATGCATTTTGGAGCGTAGGCTATACCACCTGTTTTTAAGTCTATTCGCTCATTTTCCATGCCACTGACATGCGGTAATGATAAACAGTGGTGTAATAGCCTACAGTTTTCTTGACATTGTTGTGGTCCTCTGTAGCTCAGCTGGTAGAGCACGGCGCTTGTAACGCCAAGGTAGTGGGTTCGATCCCCGGGACCACCCATACACAAAAATGTATGCACGCATGACTGTAAGTTGCTTTGGATAAAAGCGTCTGCTAAATGGCATATTATATTATATTTTAATTATTGTGATAGGCTCATGTTTTACCGGACCGCCTTCCCCCCTCCATGTATCTGATTCTTACCAAAAATAGTATGGCAAGGCTACTGAGCAAGCTGCTCTGAGGGACTGTTTGTTGTGCCTTTTTAGAGCAACAATCTCTTCTGAGAAGCTAGTAGCCTGGCAGTGTCTGATGAGGGTCATTTCAGCATCTCTGTGAGAAGACTTGGCAAGAGTTGTATCCTGCAGCGCCGCCCCATGGAGGTCCTGCTAAGTTACCTCTAATAGCTCCTTCCAATAATCATACCTCTCTCTGCTGTTGCTCTGCACCTGTTCTTGATGGTAGCGCTGCGGTAGTCTGCTTGAGATTCGCTGCTGCTGGGCCTTGTCTGGAAGCCACCTTGACAGGTCTTGCAGGTTGTAAGGTTTGAGGTTTGTTATGTTAATTTTACCCTTGAGCTGTAGGAACTCTATGAAGCCGTCTCTGAGATACTTCGGCAGTTTACTGAGAAGTCTGTCAACATGGGAAATGGCACATTAAAAGTAATACATTTTTACAGTTAAATGACACCCCCGAGTTTTGCTTATTTAATACAGAAACAGTCAGGTATAATAGCAGGAACCGGGTTACCGAGTATTACTGCCCAAACCCACTCCCGTTTCACGGGATAAATAACTGTGAGAAACCGGTAAATTATAATAAATTTTTTATATGAACAGCATGACGTGAAATGGAACTGTTAAATGATATGCAATGTCTAAATCTGCCTTCTCTATGGCCGTCTCTGCTATCTACATGATCAATCATTAATGCTAAGGGTGGGGACACAGCGCATTTAATAAAATATAAATAAATTGGTCATTTAGCAGACGCTCTTATCCAGAGCGACTTACAGGAGCAATTAGGGCTAAGTGCCTTGCTCAAGGGCACATCGACATATTTTTCACCTAGTCGGCTCGGGGATTAGAACCAGCGACCTTTCGGTTACTGGCACAATGCTCTTAACCACTAAGCTACCTGCCGCCAGGTGGCGTGCAGTCCACAATGCATGTACTGTATGTATCATCTCATCAGCTGGTAACTTTTTTTCTTGTGACAGGTACATTTGCTGCAGGATAGCCTATGCTACAGTCATATTAGTTCTAATACATTTGAATGATAGATTAATATGAATGCGTGTCTAAATTACACATCTCCATCTGGCTTTCGGGGGTCACCTTATTTTTTAATTGTAAAGACTAGAATTGTTTTTAAATTGCAGCTACAGTGTTTTAAACAGCTTATCACTCGAATATCGTTGGTTTAAATCAATGGACGTTTTTTTTCCTCCACTTATGCTAATAGAATATTCAAAGAGGGGAGTTTGAAAGAAGAGAGAAAGCGGGATGGGGATAAGCTATAGCAGTTATTTATTCAGACACATAACCATTCAATCCACGTGAAGAGAAGCGAAAGCAGTCTGCATCTTATTCTAATCCTATATAATTCAAGCATGTCATTACAATAATGAAGATAAGGATAACAAAACTAATTTCATTTAACCATTGAGAGCTAGGAAGGAATTAAACAACAATAGAGAAAAGAGGAGGTAATATGCAAAACATGTGGGGAAATATTATGAAAGGTAATGCGTCAGCCTACTAATTATACACATTTAAAATAGGCCCTATTATTAAATTAAAATCAAATTTGCTAGCCTATGATTGTACGTTTTTGGCCACATGTCCTGCACCAGCATCGCGTTTTCTCTCCCACCTCATGGTTTGAAAGAGGTGCCTAAATCCAGTCCACATAGCCTAATAGGCCTATAATAAAATACATTTACGTCATTTAGCAGACGCTCTTATCCAGTGCATACATACATATTTTTTTTTCATACTGGCCCCCCGTCAGAATCGAACCCACAACCCTGGCGTTGTAAGCGCCATGCTCTACCAACTGAGCTACACGGGGCCTATAGACAAGTTTACGCGCTGTATCCCGGGTGGCGCCATAACTCTACACAAATGCATTTCATTTCCGCCGGAAGTTGTTTGCACAACGTCTGCCGGTGTAAACACAGCGATGTCGACGCTAGCTTGGGAACACGGTTCTACTACTTTGACAGCGAGCACAGCTAGAAAGGTGCCCATTCGCTCAACCACGGCGCCTGACAAGTTTTTGTCAGAACACTTACACCCATCCTTCCGTGGCAATGCCGCAACCCGTCAAGGAGCGGAGGGGGAGGAACTTGCAAGGGACTATTTGGAAACTCTGGGCAACAGCATTGAAACCAAAGGCTTAGTGGTGTGCGAAAAGGAACCGTGGCTTGCAGCATCTCCCGATGGAGTGATAAACAACGACATTCTGTTGGAGATCAAATCACCTGTGATGGGAAACAAGTCACTTGCAGAATTTTTGGCAACAAAGAACTGCGAAATCACAACTGTGGCAAACGGAGATAGGGTAGATTACCATATTGCCTGCAATGGTCCAAAAGGCTACTACATGCAGGTACAAATTGGGATGCACTGCACAGGGCTTCAGCACTCCAAGTTGGTGATCTGGAACAAAACTGAGCACCTAGAAATCGAAGTACCCTACGACCAAGGCTTTGTCCAGGGGCATATCATAAGGCTGCGCGCATTCTACTTTGCCCACATGCTCCCGAAAATTGTTGATGATTTTGTTGAGGGAAGGTTACAGTTCTGCAGTAAATATCTCAGCATTTTAAAACCAAAATAAACTGCCTTATTTAGGTCATGCCCACAGGAGCCAACAGATGTCCATTGTTTACATGATCTCTTTATGCTGTGCAATATATCAGTGTGCCTACTGTTTGAGTGAAAATAAAGTTTGATGTAATTTCAAACCTTAGAGTGCTACAATTTATTTTAACACAGTTCATAGTTCATAGTAAGCTCATACTGTACATAAATAACACTGGATTAATTAATTGTTTTGAGGAAACTAAACGAATGGCTTCAACAAGAAAGATTGCGTGTTTAATCTTAACAGGTATTAAAAAGTAAAATACAAAAGCAGCCCACACAATTACATCACTATGAAAATATTCATATATAATATTAAAAAATACAATGCACGCAGTATTTGTTGTGTTTATCTGTATTTAATGAACAACATGGCTGGGTGTTGGTAGACAGGGACACAGGGCAAGATTCTAAACCTCACTGATCAGTGGACTCTTCAGGTTAACTAGGCCAGCACAGATGGTTAAGATGTTGTCCAGTTTCGGTGCCATGCTGATGGGAACATTCTGGGATAAAATCTTAAACACCTTCAGTCTCTGGATTGCTCTTTCCACATGTATGCGGACATTGGCTACTCGCCTGGTGCGTGTCGTCTCCTCATTGGTCAACTGATTGCGCCTGTAGGTGAAAGCAGGGATGTTCAAACTGACCCTTCTCTCATCAAGCAAGTCTCGAATGGTGAACCCACGGTCCGCCATGACCTCATCACCAGCCCTCAGATAGTCTAGGAACCCACTGTCCATGGTGATAAACTTATCGCTGCTTCTGCCAGCATAGGCATCAGATATAAACATGATTAGCCCATTAGGGGCCACAGCGACGAGATATTTCACAGTGTTGCGTGATTTATACTGGCTGAAAGTGTCACTCCTTGAGTCGTGGTTTGTGGCTCTCTGCATGGCACTTTCGGCACAGTCAATGATGCAGGTGGTTCGAGGGTAGTTCCTCTGAAACGACAAGGGCATGGTGGCACGAATGGTCTCTCTTGGAAGCCAGGGGATCAGGACTTTGAACTGTTCACCCATCACGTCAATCCAGTGACTAATCACAATGCTTGCCATGGATGTAGACACATTGAAGCGGTGAGCAATATCTCCTAATATTAGGTTTAGTTTTAGTTTCATCAACGTCATAAGTATTTGGTCAACAACAGGAAGGGTAATTGATGGCTTACTGAAAGGCAACAACACCGTCACCAGGGTGAAGAATTGAACCATAAGCACTCCTGTATACAGCCGGGACCTAGCATCATCAATGACCGTGGTGCTGGTCACAGTAGGACCCATTTCTGCCTCGCACTGTGTGGCCTTGTCTACTTTAACAGACTGTGTTGTTGAACAGTAAATGTGATCAATATGTGACGGATCCTCCCATTGGGTCTGGGCATCTCGAAATTTTGGTGTAGCAGGCTCGGCCTCACAGACAGGCTGACAGGTTTCTGGAGCATCTAAAAAGGAGAAGAGAAAACATGGATGGAGCAAAATTAATGCAGGCATAGAGTCCTCTCACTACAAACATCACAATGGAAAAATGTGTACTACAACATTGCACTCACACGCACACACACAATCATCATCACAACAGCCTGCCACCTTGCATTGTATTTATGATGTAGACTAAGGCACACGCAGGCAGGCACACACACACACACACACACACACACACATACACACAATTAATGATGTAGCTATCGTGGGCATTGTTTGGCCCATCTCCAAAACAATCAACTGCCTTAGCAAAATACCGGTAGCAATGTTAATGTATGACAACTTCTTCATAATTAACAGTATTGTCAGCTTCATAGCTAAAGTTGCTGAACTTACCCTCAGATTCAAGTCTGCGTTTCTTTATCTGGGGGGAGGCAGTGGTCCGCTGGGTGAGTTGACGCCTCTTTGGCTGGGGAGGGCGATTGTATCCCAACCACAACTCTGGGAAAGGATTATCCTTGGTAGGTTTTTGGTCAACAAAGTGATAGGAACAAACAAAAACGTTGAGGGGTGGTTTCTTTAGATTCAATGCCTTCAGCCAGGTCCTTGATTCCGAGTCGGTATCAGGCTTGCGAAAAAATGTAAACAATGGAGCGCATGGACATTGCCTCTTCGTAGCTGGTTTGTGGTCGTAGCACTCTCTATCTAACCACTCGTTCAGGTGCTTTCTCGAGTTTTTGCAACCAACTACCGCACACGTCGTTCCCGAACCACTTTTCTTCATGTTGTAATTGTAATTTTTATATCCTCTTTGTCACTGCGATATCAGTGCTTTGTCGGCACATCGGAGCTAGCTAGCAAAACAAACCCAGCCCGGCAGAACGGAAGTGGATTGCATCGACGGGAGGAGTTCAGGAATTAGAGCGGAAACGGCTCAAAAACTTGTCTATACAGTACACTAACAGTCCACGCTCAAAAAGATAACTGGAGCTTGTTTAATTTATTTACCCAAGAGAGCATACATCTATGGGCTCTTTTCCCACCTGCCATCCAGGACCTCTATACCAGGCGGTGTCAGAGGAAGGCCCTAAAAATGGTCAAAGACTCCAGCCACCCAAGTCATAGACACGGCAAGCGGTACCGATGCACCAAGTCTGGAACCAAGAGGACCCTGAACCGCTTTAACCCCCAAACCATAAGACTGATAAACAGTTTGTTAAATAGTTAACCAAATAGCTACACAGACTATCTGCATTGACCCTTTTTGCATTAACTTTTTTTACTCATACGCTGCTGCTACTGTTTATTATCTGTCACTTTATTCCTAGTTCTATGTACATACTGTATCTACCTCAACTACCTCGTACCCTGCACATCGACTCGGTACTGGTACCCCGTGTATATAGAGCCAAGTTATCGTTACTCATTTTGTATTTATTATGACTTTTATTATTACTTGTTTAACTTTTCTAGGATTTCTCTATTTTTCTTTCTCTCTGCATTGTTGGGAAGGGCCCGTAAGTAAGCTTTTCATTTGATTTGATGTTTTTCTGTCGTGCGTAATGTGCGGTATAGCCTATCATATGTATTGGATAATGGCACAATCTTTTGGCCTTTTTTGGGCATGGGCTCATAAAATGTCTTTAAAATAGGGCTCATTACAGGCTATATCGGTCCATTAATAAAGGACTAGTAAAGGCACAGTGCACTACTTTTTATTATTAATGTTGTATTTTTATTCAGATTTTTCAGCACCCCTACTTCACGCGGCTATGGGCCCTGCTCCTTTTTTCTGACTGCTGTAGCCTATATCATTTGAGCTTTACAATGGCACATTATTCTATCTCATGGTTTTATATGCTTTAGAATGACACTTCCGGTTTTGGTGGGAAATACCGTTTCACCCGGGAGAAAAGTGATTTATTCATTTACATTCATTCTCGGGATGGAACATTTGTAAAATACCAACAACAACAAAAAAAAATAAGAATAATAATTGTACCCAGGATAGCAGACTAGCATGTTAGAAAACATAGATAGCGATAGGAACTTTGTTTTAGAGCAAGAGTTTGTGTTTATGGTTTTTGTTGTTCAATAAAAGCCTCAAATGAAAGTGTGAAACTACACGGTCAGTATCTTTCTGTCTACATAATCATGTTACTCATGCAGAATATGAGCTAAACTCTCCAAATAATTAACATATACTGTAAGAGGGATAACACACAAACAAATAGGTGCTCGGTCTGAAACAGATAAACGTACGATAGAAGACATGCTTTCAGACACACAAACACAAAAGGACAGTTACCGTTGAAACCAGAGCACGTGCAGCTGGTTCAGGACCTTGCCACCGTGTACCCTTTCAACCTGCGTGCCAAGGACGCCAAAGTGGAGATGATCGTCAGCAAGCAGATGTAGAAGAATACATTCACAAAGTAGCTAAACATACAGTATGGAGGGCACTTTATATCTGCCATTAGCGAGGTAATGATTAAGCATGCAGAGTGGGTTGTTAACATAGATATGGAAAGACGGCACAATTGGTCTAACCTATACTCCAAAATTATACAAATTCTAGTAATCGCCTTTGAGTGTGGACTGTATTTTTATGCATACTGGATGGACTGGTTACCTTATACTATGCTCTAAACTTTCTATCCATGAGTCTGGGAGAGAACGTATAGGCCTAGGCGATGCAGTTGGTTCATTGATTGTGCAGGGCAGCTTTGAGTTAGCCTACAATTATAATGAATAGCCAATAATAGGGAATTGTTTATATTTTCATAATTAATAGGCTGACACATTACCTTTAGCTACAGAAGCTCACAACCATGCGTTTTCATCTCCTCCTCTCTCTCCTTTATTCCTTTCTCGAGCGCGCAGAGAGGGGGGTTGTCAACAGTTTAATAAAATACAGTATGTTTCGTTGTGAAAACATGTTGCTATCGATGTTCGCGAACAGATTTCACTTGGTTTTGCAAATTAAGCACTGGGTAGCTGCAGGAACAGGGTTGGAGAGCCCATGGCATACAGAGTTTGGGTGGAATATCACCTGTTGCGCAGCGAGAGGCTGCATGCTCCTCAAACAGTGGTTGATACCTGGAGTGAAAAAGGCCAAGTGTTCTTATAAGCCCAGACATTTCTATATGCAATCCTGTGTGAAAGCAGAGTTTTGATGGTTGTCACTAAAAAGAGGAGGATCCCAGCTGCTACTATATTTATTTCCAGTTGGTGGTGGTAATGCACTTTAAAGTTGGTTACCAACTGCCATATAAAGTCCAAAGAAGAAGAAGAAGCCTGAAGGAGGAGAGATTACTAGAAACAAACTCGGTTTACCCTTTTATCTGTGGATTAATTGTCGGAGTTGAGGACCTTGTGCATTTCAGGTAAAATAACAACGCAATGTTTATATCCCAGGACAAATTAGCTAGCAACAGCAAGCTAGCTAGCTAAATTGCCATAAATGTTTAATGCTTTTCAAGCTGTCCCCAAATTAATATAGTTGGTGTGGAGTTTGTTTTGATATTTCAACCTGCGTGTCCTGATAGCGTCTGGTGTGGGTGGAAAAAAATCATTATGTGCGATGGCGCACACGCCCGGTCTAGACAGCATGTGAGGCAAGGTATAGAGCGTTAGCTTTTTTTGAGACTTTCTAAAATCCTCAATATCCTATAGTCGCATCATGTAGCCCATATATGTTTTGATTTCTAAGACATTCTAAGGTTTGTATCAATCACAACTAAAGTAGCCAAATATCTCTAAATCTAGCATATAGGACATGTTTCAAATGATAACTTTAACATTTACATTTTAGTCATTTAGCAGACGCTCTTATCCAGAGCGACTTACAGGAGCAATTAGGGTTAAGTGCCTTGCTCAAGGGCACATCGACAGATTTTTCACCTAGTCGGCTCGGGGATTAGAACCAGCGACCTTTCGGTTACTGGCACTACGCTCTTAACCACTAAGCTACCTGCCGCTTTTACACTCAACATAGCCACTTCATATGCGCACTCGCTCCGGAATGGGAAAAATATCCTTTCTATTTCATTCAGCTAAGTTCAATTATATTCTTACTATAAAATCCTAATAATATAAAATAATGGCACGGAACTTATAAGCATATCTTGTCTGCTAAATGCACTAGCCTACAGCCCATGGTATGGATGCATAGCCAGATAACATACAGGAGTAGACCGACTCATATTCTGTTGTTCTGAAATACATTTTCTTAATATAATAATGTTTCTTTAGACCTGCCTAAAATAAATAATGGATTTATTGTGATGGTGTATATTTTATTAGACTTTTAAATGTAGATGTTCCAAAGGTGCACATCAGCGGCTGTATGCATGGAGGCCTGGAGATGCTAAAGGTGAATGTTAATTAACAGTCAATTACCGTTAGACCGCCAGTCATTTGCATGACAATAACTGACTGACAAAATGTCAATACTGACACAGCCCTAAATGCGCCCTCTATCTACTTTTATGGTTGTAAAGGACATACTGTATGAATGCTCTTCAGACAGACAGCATTCGAATAATAGTGGACAGGACATCAACTTCCTAAATAATTTATTGTAGACAAAGGGAAAGAGGGACAATACATAAACGGTAAGCAACTACAGCACAACTAACTAACACAATCAATCATAGCAGGAACTACATTAGCATATTTAACGTGTTGTTAAAGGCTGCATTTTATTGGTATTTTCACAGTAAACGTGGAATCAAGGATTAGAGAAAATAAATGGCACGCAAAGGGAAGTCTTTGCTTTTGACTCTACACACTTGTTGGATGCATTTGCAGTTTGTTTTGGATTATATTTTGCCCAATAGGAACTGAATTGTGAATAATTTATTGTGTCATTTTGGAGTCACTTTTATTGTAAGAATAGAAGATAAACAATGTAATTGTAAAACAACACTTTTTAGTCTCTTAATATGGTTAACATTTAAATTTGTTGTTGAAGTACAGTAGATCAATAAAGCAGGCTGATCACTAGAACTAGACTTTGGATGTTTGAAACGGTCCTGAGAACCTCGATATATGCCGCCTACGGCGCTCACAAATGTTTTAGCTATTGCGGAACACTGCCACGTACTCATTACGCTCGGAGGCAAAGCGCACTGATCAGACTAAAGCGTGTTGCTCAGACCACTGCGCCACGGCAGTTCACAATGCTCTTGCAAGCCGTGAGAATACTTGATACTTGATGGAGACAGTGCATTGTTTTTAATTATTTTGTTTTAATACCTAAACTTAACCCTTTGAGTTGTTTCTGTTTTAACCGTGTAACCATGCGGGATTAATACTTCCATAATAAATTGAATTTATAAGTGAAACTATGAGACCTTGTTGCAATAAAGCTACAGTACTCTAGCAAACCTTCGTATGCTGAAAAGTCTTGTTAGTGCATAGGTCAAATTAGCGTTTGAATTCCTGTCTTTTTCGTTTTCAGACAAAAGCTAATATTTCACATAACTTTTTTTTGTTGTATTAATAATAACTTACCAAAACACATACATCTATTGAAACGAAATGGAAGCAAATAGAATTTTACAACAAAATATAGGTTGCTGGGGCACAACAGGATTTGTGACAGCTGTGAAGAAAGGAAGATGTGCAGGCTACAGTAACAATGGCAGCTATATAAAAATAAATAAACGCTAGATAGTCAGGTAACTAAATAGTTGTTACAATTGAATGTTTTTTGGGCAGTGTTGTTGTTTACATACACACACACACACACACACACACACACACATACACACACACACACACACACACACAAACAAACACAAACACAAACACACACACTCAAAAACAGTGGCAGGAACATGTGGTGATATGAAGAAGGTATCAAACAGCCTTGTCATACTTAGACCACATATGGGCAGGGACATCCTCAAAGCACAAAACAGACTCACACACACACACAACATGTGAATACATGGATTCCGCCACCATTACACACACTCACACAGACTTGTTTTTCATCAAGGGGGAAGTTAGACAGCTGTGTGCTTTGGGGTGGTTGAGTTTGTGTTATGTTATTTTGGTGTTATGGTGTAATATCAAAGTAGCAGGCGTATAACTTCTTGTAAAGCCACAGAAAGCCAGTAGCTGCCTGGCACTTTATGGTAGGAAAATCATTTCCAATCAATCAAATTCATCATTGTATATTATTGAGGGGGTCAAATTGACCTGTCTCTAATATTGGGGGGTTGTTGTCCCGCCTGTAAGTTATGCGCCTGCACACACACACACACACACACACACACACACACACACACACACACACACACACACACCCTAGCCTGTGTAATAGGTGAGGGCAGTTCCTGCTGTCATTATGATTAAGAGGGTCTCTAACATGCTGACCAGACCGTACACGCAATCGCGCGCATGTTGATTTTTTTCCACCCACACCAGACGCGATCAGGACACGCAGGTTGAAATATCAAAACGAACTCTGAACCAACTATATTCATTTTGGGACAGGTCGAAAAGCATTAAACATTTATGGCAATTTAGCTAGCTAGCTTGCTGTTGCTAGCTAATTTGTCCTGGGATATAAACATTGGGTTGGAAACGCAGAACAAATAATGCAACAAATATTGTGGTTAAACTCAAATATACTAATTGACCCAAAAACTTTTTTTTGGGACAAATTGTTTAAAAAAGGTATAATCTTTGTAAATGATATCATCGGTAGGACTGGTGGAGTTATGTCGCACATGCAGCTAACAAAAACATATGGAAATGTCTGCTCTACCCAAAATTACAAACAAATAATTGCAGCCTTACCGCAAAAATGGAAGAGGAAAGTGGAAGGAGGAGAAAGTAAGGAACTTGTCTGTCGGCCTTGCATTAAAGAACATAATTGGTTAAGGAAAACTGTGATAAATAAAAAGGTATATCAGTTTCATTTAAGGACCAAAGGATTGACAGCCTCCCCATATAGATTGCAAAATAGTTGGGAAGAGATTTTTGATGTACCGATCCCATGGCATAGTGTTTATGAACTGATACGCAAAACGACACAGGATTCAAAACTTAGAATCTTTCAATTTAAATTATTATATAAAATTCTTGCTACCAATAGAATGTTATTTATATGGGGGATACAATCTTCCCAGCTCTGCAGATTTTGCTGCAAAGAGACAGAATCATTAGATCATTTGTTTTGGTACTGTCCATTTGTAGCTTGTTTTTGGACACATGTCCAGGAATGGCTAAAGGATTGCAATATTTACCTGGAGCTAACCCTGCAGATAGCACTACTGGGTGATCTGAAAAGTCATAGTCAATCGATCAATAACATAATAATACTATTAGCAAAAATGTTTATTTTCAATTCACAATCTGTAGAAACAATGAGAATAGAAAGGTTCAGAACTTTTGTAAGACATCACAGTACAGTTGAAATATATATGGCAAATAGAAATCCTATATGGATGGTGTTAAAAGATAGATGGGAGGTGTTGAATGGAATTGAAGGATGGGACTAATAACAACTAACAACAAACAATAACAAGATAACTAATAATGTAGGCACGCTGTGTCCATAGGGCGGCAGGTAGCTTAGTGGTTAAGAGCGTTGTGCCAGTAACCGAAAGGTCGCTGGTTCTAATCCCCGAGCCGACTAGGTGAAAAATCTGTCGATGTGCCCTTGAGCAAGGCACTTAACCCTAATTGCTCCTGTAAGTCGCTCTGGATAAGAGCGTCTGCTAAATGAATAATTATTCTTATTATTATAATAAGTGTATGGGTTGTAGGTTGGGAGCTTTTGTGAAGGAGCACAATTAGAAAGATATGGCATATAGAAACAAACCGGATGGACATCATGAAAATGATTGTAGAGGTTGAGAGTAGAAGAAGTTCAGGAGAAAGAACAAACAAAATGTAATTACTGTAAAATTGACTGTGTCCATAAAATGTAGATAGTGGGTATGGGCTGGAAGTAGAGGCCTAGGCGTTGTTGTTCACTAGTTTACTCCAAGTGGGGAAAGGGTGGCGGGGTTGGAAAGTAATAAAGGGGAATATATATATTTTTTTTAAGGATATGTATGTGTATGTATGTATGTATGTATGTATGTATGTATGTATGTATGTATGTATGTATGTATGTATGTATGTATGTATGTGTGTGTATGTATGTATGTATGTATGTGTATGTGTATATATATATATATATATATATATATATATATATATATATATATATATATATATATATATATATATATATATATATAAAACATGGGGGATTGGAAGGGATGCAGACAATTACATTGATGGAAGTTACAATCTATCTGCAATATTAAGCTGATCTACCCCCAAAAAAACATTGGGTTGTTATATTACCTGAAATGCACAAGGTCCTCTACTCCGACAATTAATCCACAGATAAAAGGTTAAACCGAGTTCGTTTCTAGTAATCTCTCCTCCTTCAGGCTTCTTCTTCTTCTTTTGTCTTTATATGGCGGTTGGCAACAAACTTTAAGGTGCATTACCACCACCAACTGGACTGGAGTGTGGACCTCAGTTCATCTTTCAATCACCCACATAGGTATATGCTCCTAAAAACCAATGAGGAGATGGGAGAGGCAGGACTTGCAGCACGTCAAGAGTCACAAATAGAACCAAGTTCTATTTTAGCGCCTGGCTATGCAAACGCGCGCAAGCAGTGTGGGTGCAATGATTGAATAACATGTACAGTGCCTTGCAAAAGTATTCATCCCCCTTGGCGTTTTTCCTATTTTGTTGCATTACAATCTGTAATTTAAATTGATTTTTATTTGGATTTCATGTAATGGACATACACAAAATAGACCAAATTGGTGAAGTGAAATGAAATAAAGAACTTGTTTCAAAAAATTCGAAAAAATAAATAACGGAAAAGTGGTGCGTGCATATGTATTCACCCCCTTTGCTATGAATCCCCTAAATAAGATCTGGTACAACCAATTACCTTCAGAAGTAGCATAATTAGTTAAATAAAGTCCACCTGTGTGCAATCTAAGTGTCACATGATCTGTCACATGATCTCAGTATATATACACCTGTTCTGAAAGGCCCCAGAGTCTGCAACACCACTAAGCAAGGGGCACCACCAAGCAAGCAGCACCATGAAGATCATGGAGCTCTCCAAACAGGTCAGGGACAAAGTTGTGGAGAAGTACAGATCAGGGTTGAGTTATAAAAAAATATCAGAAACTTTTAACATCCCACGGAGTACCATTAAATCCATTATAAAAAAATTTAAAGAATATGGCACCACAACAAACCTGCCAAGAGAGGGCCATGCACCAAAACTCACATACCAGGCAAGGAGGGCATTAATCATAGAGGCAACAAAGAGACCAAAGATAACCCTGAAGGAGCTGCAAAGCTCCACAGCGGAGATTGGAGTATCTGTCCATAGGACCACTTTAAGCCATACACTCCACAGAGCGGAAGAATGGCCAGAAAAAAGCCATTGCTCGAAGAAAAAATAAGCAAACACGTTTGTTGTTCGTCAAAAAGCATGTGTGAGACTCCCCAAACAAATGGAAGAAGATACTCTGGTCAGATGAGACTAAAATCGAGCTTTTTGGCCATCAAGGAAAACGCTATGTCTGGCGCAAACCCAACACCTCTCATCACCCCGAGAACACCATCCCCACAGTGAAGCATGGTGGTGGCAGCATCATGCTGTGGGGATGTTTTTCATCGGCAGAGACTGGGAAACTGGTCAGAATTGAAGGAATGATGGATGACGCTAAATACAGGGAATTCTTTAGGGAAACCTGTTTCAGTCTTCCAGAGATTTGAGACTGGGACGGAGGTTCACCTTCCAGCAGGACAATGACCCTAAGCATACTGCTAAAGCAACACTTGAGTGGTTTAAGGGGAAACATTTAAATGTCTTGGAATGAAAAATGTATGCACTCACTAACTGTAAGTCGCTCTGGATTAGAGCGTCTGCTAAATGACTAAAATGTCATGTAAAATGAATGGCCTAGTCAAAGCCCAGACCTCAATCCAATTGAGAATCTGTGGCATGACTTAAAGATTGCTGTACACCAGTGGAACCCATCCAACTTGAAGAAGCTGGAGCAGTTTTGCCTTGAAGAATAGGCAAAAATCCCAGTGGCTAGATGTGCCAAGCTTATAGAGACATACCCCAAGAGACTTACAGCAGTAATTGCTGCAAAAGGTGGCTCTACAAAGTATTGACTTTGGGGGGGTGAATAGTTATGCACGCTCAAGTTTTCAGTTTTCTTGTCTTATTTCTTGTTTGTTTCACAATAAATCATATTTTGCATCTTCAAAGTGGTAGGCATGTTGTGTAAATTAAATGATACAAACCCCCCCAAAATCCACTTTAATTCCAGGTTGTAAGGCAACAAAATAGGAAAAATGCCAAGGGGGGTAAATACTTTCGCAAGCCACTGTATGTGTACATTTATTTTGCAACGACCGTGCACGCAACATGAGCGGTGTGGTCAGCATGTAATTCCCCTCATATAGCCTCTCAAAGAGCCATAGTGTTCCCCTGTACATGACACACACACACAACATTGGGCATCTTTAGTTAGACATATCCTGGCTTTTTGTACACGTTTTGTGGTGCCATCATAAAGACATTTTGTTAAAATGGGTTATCTATCTCACTGCTGGACATAATGTATTCCTATGGGTTTTTACGTAGAGTAACGTGTACAGGGTAGATTTCCAGAGATTTTTTTTATAAGTGACATTTTATAATATTATATTGTAATGGGAATTTATTTTATTAATTATTTTCTTGTATTTGACTATATACTGTTGTAACTAAGTACTGATGTTCCTACCTTTGACCTGTTTAACTGCCAGTATAAAATGTCTGCCAGTGTTGAATGTTAGGGTTCACGTTTGCTGCCAGACTTCGCCAAGGACACACTGATAATGTATATGTACTGGAACACTGTGTGATTCTGTAGCAGCTGATGTTGTGACTTCCTACAAGCCTCTCGGGCTGGTATTTACTGAAAACTCGGTGCTGTGTAATTAATATTTAAGGGCCTTCTCAGAAAAGAGCCTGTTCGACATATTCTCTGCTACTGTGCTGGAGGTGTCTTCCTGTTGCAACTTCTAACTAAACCAAAATGATTTGTATTGAAGGTATCCCTGACTGCTCTCCTTTTGTTCAGCTGGAAATTCCTGTTACACATATTATGTATCATTGTAATCAGTAGACTTCAGGGAACACATCACTTTTTTAGAGTGTAAAAGGTAACTTTGTATTTAATACAACACTTTCAAAGGAAGAAAATACCAATTTGTACAGCAATTTCAAAAATTGTTTTTGTCATTGTGAACATCAATGTAAAAACAAAGACCATATGGATTTAGTTGTTAATGAAATGTGTTCCCCAAACCAATACAAACATTTAAAGCTATTTAGGGGCCATGTAGACCCAACACAGGGGAAGCAATGAGGCAAAATGTAAAGTCCTGCAAATGCATTTTCAACATCAAATCAAAATCACATTTTATTGGCCACATGCGCCGAATACAACAGGTGCAGACATTACAGTGAAATGCTTACTTACAGCCCTTAACCAACAGTGCATTTATTTTAAATAAAAAAGTAGAATAAAACAAAAAAGTGTTAAGAAAAAAAGAGCAGAAGTAAAATAAAATAACAGTAGGGAGGCTATATATACAGGGGGGTACCGGTGCAGAGTCAATGTGCGGGGGCACCGGCTAGTTGAGGTAGTTGAAGTAATATGTACATGTGGGTAGAGTTAAAGTGACTATGCATAAATAATTAACAGAGTAGCAGCAGCGTAAAAAGATGGGGGTGGGGGGGGGGGCAGTGCAAATAGTCAGGGTAGCCATGATTAGCTGTTCAGGAGTCTTATGGCTTGGGGGTAGAAGCTGTTGAGAAGTCTTTTGGACCTAGACTTGGTACTCCGGTACCACTTGCCGTGCGGTAGCAGAGAGAACAGTCTATGACTAGGGTGGCTGGAGTCTTTGACAATTTTGAGGGCCTTCCTCTGACACCGCCTGGTATAGAGGTCCTGGATGGCAGGAAGCTTGGCCCCAGTGATGTACTGGATTTTAAGACTCCTTGAAGTATAAAATAAATATATTTTTAATGATTTAATGAAAATGTATTTTGGGCCTTACATACGCATTGAATAACAGATTCACTACATGGAACAACAGATAGTCCCCCAAAAAATCTAAAGGAAGTTTGTTCTGAAGTGTCTGTCCTATATCTGAGAGATATAAGAAAGAACAGGAAACATTATTTGGCCAAAAAAAAGTCCTCAACAGAATTAAATGAAACAGTTGCTAACTGGTTTAAACCTTTACAGGAGTTTTGAAAAGGCTATATTGCAGCAATTACCAAGAAAGGCAAGTGCCTACTATACCCAACAAATGACAGAAATAGGCTAATGTCATTTACTTTACAACAGACTTACTTATAACCTATCTTAAACTAAATATGCAGCACAAAATTAAAAAGACAGATCCAATTTAATTTAGCCAATGAAAATGTCTCAACAGTATTAAAAACAGGTTTTTCATATTTTTTAAAACTGATTTCTATTAATAAATAGGCTTAGAATAATAACAATGATATACAATAATGATAAAACAAAATGTTATATATGAATGTAAGTTCCAAAATTGCATCCTACCTGAATAGGGAGTTGCACAGTAGCCTGCATTTGGCCTTGACAATGTTCTTCTAATCTTCCACTAAAATATTACAACTTATAATACATTCCCCTTGTAGACTTTTCACTGTAGGCAAACTCTTTTTCCTCTAACTTTTGTCTTACTTCAATGAGAAAGGCCTCAATCTTCACAATCAACAGTGGCTTAGGCCAAGGCTCCGCTCTTGCTCTTTCTCTCCTCAGCAGCAGGCTCATGTGCCCGCAAGGCATGAGAGAATGGTGCTGAAGCGCGAATTCGGGGTGTAGGCTATGATAGACGGCCTCTCCTGGACAATTTGGCCCCCTACAATTTTATTTATTGCCGTTTCTTTTTTTTATCGGCCAAAAGCTGTATTACCAGCTAAGAGAAACCCTGGTGCATTTTCCCATCAGAGTTGTGTTTCCATCTAATTGATTTGTTGCCAGTGGTGGAAAAAGTACCCAATTGTCATACTTGAGTAAAAGTAAAGATCCCTTCATATAAAATGGCAGAATAACAACAACAAAATCCAGAAAAACACATGTCAAAAATGTTATAAATTGTTTTGCATTTTAATGAGGGAAATAAGTATTTGACCCCCTCTCAATCAGAAAGATTTCTGGCTCCCAGGTGTCTTTTATACAGGTAACAAGCTGAGATTAGGAGCACACTCTTAAAGGGAAAAAAAAAATTTGTAAAGTGGTTATCCCACTGGCTATAAGGTGAATGCACCTATTTGTAAGTCGCTCTGGATAAGAGCGTCTGCTAAATGACGTAAATGTAAATGTAAATGTCAAACATGGAGGTGGAAACATTATGCTTTAGGGGTGTTTTTCTGCTAAGGGGACAGGACAACTTCACCGCATCAAAGGGACGATGGACGGGGCCATGTACCGTCAAATCTTGGGTGAGAACCTCCTTCCCTCAGCCAGGGCATTGAAAATGGGTCGTGGATGGGTAATCCAGCATGACAATGACCCAAAACACACGGCCAAGGCAACAAAGGAGTGGCTCAAGAAGAAGCACATTAAGGTCATGGAGTGGCCTAGCCAGTCTCCAGACCTTAATCCTATAGAAAATCTGTGGAGGGAGCTGAAGGTTTGAGTTGCCAAACGTCAGCCTCGAAACCTTAATGACTTGGAGAAGATCTTCAAAGAGGAGTGGGACAAAATCCCTCCTGAGATGTGTGCAAACCTGGTGGCCAACTACAAGAAACATCTGTCCTCTGTGATTGCCAACAAGGGTTTTGCCACCAAGTACTAAGTAATGTTTTGCAGAGGGGTCAAATACTTATTTCCCTCATTAAAATGCTAATCAACTTATAAAATTTTTGACATGCATTTTTCTGGATTTTTTTGTTGTTATTCTGTCTCTCACTGTTCAAATAAACCTACCATTACAATTATAGACTGATCATGTCTTTGTCAGTGGGCAAACGTACAAAATCAGCAGGGGATCAAATACTTTTTTCCCTCACTGTAACTAACCATGTACATATTAAATACTAATATGAACTCTCCATCAAAAGTGTCTAAGTACTTACATTCGTAATCACTTGATATCCTAGAAACTCATCATAACACCCAGTAAAATATTACTTGAGGAAAAAGTCTAAAAGTATTTGGTTTAAAATATATTTAAGTATCAAAAGAAAATGTTATTGCTCAAATATGCTTGATTTCACATTCCTTATATTAAGCAAACCAGACAGCACCATTTTCCTGTTTTTTTTTTCTTCTTCTGTATAGCCAGGAGCACACTCCAACACTAAGACATCATTTACAAACAAAGTATGTGTGTTTAGTGGAGTCCGCCAGATCGGAGGCAGTAGAGATGATCAGGGATGTTCTCTTGATAAGTGCATGAATTGGACCATTTCCTGTCCTGCTAAGCATTCAAAATGTAACGAGTACTTTTGGGTGTCAGGGAAAATGTATGGAGTAAAAAGTACATTATTTTCTATAGGAATGTAGTAAAGTAAACGTTGCCAAAAATATAAATTGTAAAGTACAGATACCCAAAAAAACGACTAAATTGTACTTTAAAGTATATTTACCTACGTACTTTACACCACTGCTTGTTGCAGATAAAAGTATGTGTGTAAATATGTAGTGCACAAAAGAATAACTTGAGGTTAAATTCCCATGTGCTGAATAAAAAATACAAGTTAAATGGGTTTCCAATACATTTTCAACTCTAGGCCTAGGTCTAGCGAATGTGCCCACTCTGGTATTGTCACGTGCGCTCTAGCCAACAGTTTGCAGATACAGTGCGGGTATAACCTACTACATGATGAGATTATTATGGACAAAAGTGCTAGATAATTTTTATCTGTCAAATGGCAGCCAAGCATCGATCATCATGTCACCAGAATAAGACCTTCCATATTTATTTAAAGGAGCATAAACCTCATCACTGTGCACTTCCACCACCCTGTGAAGTTCATCATAATTTATTTAATCTATATCCTAATTAAACTGCATGCTTTCCCATGATGTAGTGACATTTTTTATCCGACATGTAGGGTACTTTACTGCATAAAAAGGTTGGATGAAAACCTGGTTAATGTCAAGCCATTTTGAGGACGGTGGAATTATATTTTAGATGAACGTGCGCATGCCTACAGGAGACTTTTGATGTAGCCTAATCAGATTAAAACATTGTGACTGGTTGTGTTTATGCCACATATAAAAGGTAATACCTTATAAAGTTAAATTATCATATTTAGGCTATATTGAAGTGTTAGGTTCTGTATAGGTGCGTGAGGAATAGCCGTTTGGATTGGAGATGAGGCAGAGCGCGTTACAGGGCTTTCGCGCCATTATTCAAATGACATTTTCACTGCAGCCTAGAGTAGAATTTTGTACTCACTTGAAAACAATAATGCAGTTATTCATTGCATTGTGGTGTTGTAGGCTACTATAGTCTAGGTAGGATAATTGTATTGTCCCTAAACAAGATCAATAGGGGAGCTTTTTGAGCTGTGTGTTTCATGTCTTCACTGTTCTTTCATGCGCAATGATGCACCTGGCCTGTCAGCTGCATTTCAGCTATTCCTATTTGTTTTTCTCGATTAATATTTAAAATTGATGCAGCTTTGAATGCTTTTATGTGTGGTATGATTGCTAGTTAGCCTATTGCAGATCTGGACAAACGATCCACCTACCACAATTGTTACTATGAATGGTGGCTAGAAGGCAGGATAGACCGTTAGACTGCAGACTATACTGGCCTGTGGTATAGTAAAAGTTAGCACATGTAAAAGCATAGTGCATAAGGGATGTACCAAAACACCTTCATATAGGGGAGGCGCATGCAAGCAGATGAGGAAATTTGGCTAGGATTGAAGAAATTATATAGTAAAGCCTGCAAAAGAGCCAATGTTAACCAGGAAAAAATGCGCACTACCTTCCCCTGTGCCCAATAAAAAAAAAACTAAAAAAAAGCTAAAATAAAAAAGTTTGATAATTCTCCCATATTTTGGACCACCCCTCCCCCAGTAAGTTGTGATCTGTCCCTTACCAGCTTCTTTGTGTCAACATCAAGCTGACTGACAAAGGATGGACACCATGTGGAGGAGCCTGTCCAAATATATCTATATCTTCTTCCTGCTGGCCCTGTCATGCCTCTTCTTCCTGTTCAGAAACATCAACATTCTGGAGGTAGGATAAAGCCATCTGCACTCAAAACAAGTTACAGGTCAAACATGATTCATTTATCTCACATTGCTTCTATCACCATTTACCTCCTTTACCACCCTCTCCCCCTCACAGGGGAGCTACACTGGGGCGTCACTAGCTGCTCTTAGCAACGTGGGTGTATTTACATACACTAGTGTTGCTTTTCATTGTATTGGGTTGCACAAAAACAGTCTGCGGGAAGCCAGAAATTAAATACAATTCCATTTCAACTTACTGTGCTGGTGGGCAGGACTGTTAGTCATCATGAAGGGTGGAATTTGAGACAAAATATCTAAAGTATCGTATTATTAAACAGACTTTCCAAACGTGGGTCTGTGGTAGACCCACTTTCTCTCTGCTTAGCTCATGTAAAAATAAAAATCCCCCACAAGTTTATTTTTCTTATTTTGTCCACAAATGGCACACGTGCAGGACTTAATTTGACATGAAGTAAGCAGAGAGGAAGTGGGTCTACAACAGACCCGCGTTTGGAAAGTCTGTTTAATAACACGATTCTTTCGTTATTTTGTCTCAGAATCTCCCTTCATAATGACCAACAGTCCTGCCCATCGGCACAGTAAGTTGAAATGGAATTGTATTTACCTTCTGGCTTCCCGTGGACTGTTTTTGTACAACCCAATAGAATTGAAAGCAACGCTAGTGTATGTAAATACACCCGCGTTGCTAAAAGCAGCTAGGGTGTCATGAAAACAGTCGATTTTTAGATGCTACAATTGATGCATAGATTTAGTAGGCATCAGCAGAATGCAAGCCACTTTACCAAGTGTTATTGGGTGTTAGCCATGCGTCAAATTCTTGATAATAGTACCAGAGCATAATTTTACACTGAACAGCGTGAGCCTCTCATGGAGCTGTGCTGCTTACCTCCAGGTTTCATTTAAATGAATGGAAGCGTCACACGCTCTTCAAAAGTTACGTGTCCAGTGTAGCACGTCAGTTAGTGACCTCTTCTCTTATCCTCAGCAGAAGCTCAACTGCCAAACAGTGTCAACGTTCTACCAGAGTCAGAGCAGCATCCACCCAGCTTTCCTCCCAGAGGGCCCTTCTCCTCTGGGCCACAACCGGAGCTACTGTGGCCAGGAGCCCTCACCGGAGGAGGTTCTGGAGGAGCATGACCTCCTGGAGTCAATCGCCTGGCCACAGCCTCAGCCCCATTCTATTAATGTTTTCCTGAACCAGACCAGTGACCCTGCACACAGCCTTTTTGTGATCCTGCCAGCAGGGGGCAAGAGAGAGTGGCACGTGGGGGACCAGCTGGAGGCTCTAGTCCATATGCACGATTTCCAGGGGCGTCCCAAGAGCTATGGTGGAGACTTCTTGCTGGCCCGGCTGCACTCCCCCAAGTTGGGGGCAGGCGTTGTAGGACAGGTGCTGGACCACAGGAATGGGACCTACTCTGCCATTTTCCCGTTATTATGGCAGGGGTCTGCACAGGTGGAGGTGACACTGGTCCATCCTAGTGAGGCAGTTCATGTTCTAGGACGGTTACGAGAGGAACGGCCTGATCGGATTTTCTTTAAGAGTTTGTTTTGCTCTGGAAAACTGTCCCAAACAACTGTATGTAACCTGTGTCTGCCGTTAAACCAGGAGCCGCTGTGCAATTACACAGACCCCCACACAGGGGAGCCCTGGTACTGCTACAAGCCCAAGCTGCTGAGCTGTGACACACGGATCAACCACGCTAGCAGAGGAAACTATGTGAAACATCTACTCACCAACAAAGAGGCATTGCTCTTCCAGAGGTTAGTGAGGGGTACAATCCGTATGTGAGTGAAAGTATGTCTAATTGAATCACAGACTTTGTTTTCAATGTATCAGATTGCTTGCTGCTGTGGGTTTATTTAACATTTAAATATGATTCTCTTTCAATTCTTTCTCAGTGGTGTAAACATAAAGGTTCACATTCATCCTTCAGGGTCTGACAGTGTCATTGTGCTGCCTGAGAAAAAAGGTAGGAGAGCATGGAGATGCCACAGTACAACTGTGTGTTTATCTTTTTAACGCTAGCTAGCCAGCCTACTAACCGCTCTGCTTTGTGGCTGTATACTTCAACCCTGGAGTGGTTCTGGGTGTGCAGGACAGTATTCGAGCCCACTACTGCATCTACAGTAGTGTAAGGTGGGAAAGCACCTCTATTGCCTGTAAAGTGATGATGCTAGCCGGTGCAAGATGCTTGCGTTCCTCTTTCAGACAAAGCAGACGTGGAGAGAAGCAGCATGAAGACAGAGTCTACCAGAATCACTCCTTCCGGGTATTACTTCCAAGGGTCATGGCGAGCTCTGGGTGGTGGTGTGATGCGCCAGTTTAACGACTCGTCTGCCACTCAGTGTCTGAAGGGCAAGGTGGTGTACATGTACGGAGACTCTACTGTCAGACAGTGGTTCGAGTACCTCAACGCCTTATTACCAGGTGAGTTCTGTCTGCAAGTCCTGTGACATCGCTCACTCTCTGATGCCTCAGGTGCTTTCTAACTCGCTCTTCTGTCTGTCCAACTCCCAACTCTCCCTTCCTCTTTGTGACAGAGCTGAAGGAGTTCAATCTTTACAGTCCTAAGAAGGTGGGGCCTTTCATGGCAGTGGACAGCACCCACAACGTCCTGCTGAAGTACCATTGTCACGGTCCTCCAATCCGCTACTCTACTGTCATCGCCAGTGAGATGCGCTATGTAGCTAACGAGCTGGATGGCCTGACTGGCGGGTCGAACACTGTGGTGATTATCAGTGTATGGTCCCATTTCAGCACCTACCCTGTGCAGGCCTACATTCGAACAGACTACGCCACATTCGGCGGGCGCTGGTGCGGCTTCTGGACCGGGCTCCGGGGACCCTGGTAGTGTTGCGCTCGGCCAACCTCCAGGCCCAGAACCCGGAGGTGAGCCTGTACAATAGTGACTGGTTCTCAGTGCAGCTGGACGGGGTGCTCAGGGCCATGTTCAGGGGTCTGGATGTCTTGCTGATAGATGCCTGGGAGATGACCCTTGCCCACCACCTCCCCCATGCCCTCCACCCGCCCCCCATCATTATCAAGAACATGATAGACTTTATCCTCTCTTGTGTCTGCCCAGAGTAGAGCTAGCAGATTGAGATTGATTTATGTCCGAATTCTCTATCATTCAACACCTATAGTATACAATAATAGAAAAATGCCTAGAAATCCCAAATTCTACATACCGTACATGTATATTCTGTGTTTTGACCTGTTGTCCCATCACACTGAAGGACCTGTTATGATCGTTACTCTCAATGTGGGGAGAAAAAAAAATAAAATGCACATTTGTCTATGAACATTTGTGTCCAGATTTCTCTATTGAGGCTTATATCAAACATAAGTGATTTGCTTATTTTTACATTTTTATAAAAGTACAGACTGACCTTCAAAATGGTTTATCATATATTGTAGTTGGAGGAAAAAAGGAAAAGTTATCCTGCTTTAAAAGTTGATAAACTTGTTATGCCAGTTTGGAGATAAGTATGAGAAAATGCCCTTTGAACGATTTTGAAATTTTAACACCTAGAGAGCTCTTCTTTGTTTTTTGTTTTTTTTGTTTTGTTTTTTTAATTCATTTTTTTGTTTTTTTTTAATTCAGGGGGTAGATCAGCTTTAATATTTCAGATAGATTGTAACTTCCAACAATGTAATTGTCTGCATCACGTCCAATCCCCCATATGTTTTTTTCTCGCAAATATACATATACATATACACATATACATACATACATACATACACACACATATACATACATACATATACACACACATATATATATATATATATATATACACATACATATACACATATATATATACACACATATACACACATATACATATACATATACACATACAGTGGGGGAAAAAAGTATTTAGTCAGCCACCAATTGTGCAAGTTCTCCCACTTAAAAAGATGAGAGAGGCCTGTAATTTTCATCATAGGTACACGTCAACTATGACAGACAAATTGAGAAACAAAAATCCAGAAAATCACATTGTAGGATTTTTTATGAATTTATTTGCAAATTATGGTGGAAAATAAGTATTTGGTCACCTACAAACAAGCAAGATTTCTGGCTCTCACAGACCTGTAACTTCTTCTTTAAGAGGCTCCTCTGTCCTCCATTCGTTACCTGTATTAATGGCACCTGTTTGAACTTGTTATCAGTATAAAAGACACCTGTCCACAACCTCAAACAGTCACACTCCAAACTCCACTATGGCCAAGACCAAAGAGCTGTCAAAGGACACCAGAAACAAAATTGTAGACCTGCACCAGGCTGGGAAGACTGAATCTGCAATAGGTAAGCAGCTTGGTTTGAAGAAATCAACTGTGGGAGCAATTATTAGGAAATGGAAGACATACAAGACCACTGATAATCTCCCTCGATCTGGGGCTCTACGCAAGTCTCACCCGTGGGGTCAAAATGATCACAAGAACGGTGAGCAAAAATCCCAGAACCACACGGGGGGACCTAGTGAATGACCTGCAGAGAGCTGGGACCAAAGTAACAAAGCCTACCATCAGTAACACACTACGCCGCCAGGGACTCAAATCCTGCAGTGCCAGACGTGTCCCCCTGCTTAAGCCAGTACATGTCCAGGCCCGTCTGAAGTTTGCTAGAGTGCATTTGGATGATCCAGAAGAGGATTGGGAGAATGTCATATGGTCAGATGAAACCAAAATAGAACTTTTTGGTAAAAACTCAACTCGTCGTGTTTGGAGGACAAAGAATGCTGAGTTGCAGCCAAAGAACACCATACCTACTGTGAAGCATGGGGGTGGAAACATCATGCTTTGGGGCTGTTTTTCTGCAAAGGGACCAGGAAAGAAAGAATGAATGGGGCCATGTATCGTGAGATTTTGAGTGAAAACCTCCTTCCATCAGCAAGGGCATTGAAGATGAAACATGGCTGGGTCTTTCAGCATGACAATGATTCCAAACACACCGCCCGGGCAACGAAGGAGTGGCTTCGTAAGAAGCATTTCAAGGTCCTGGAGTGGCCTAGCCAGTCTCCAGATCTCAACCCCATAGAAAATCTTTAGAGGGAGTTGAAAGTCCGTGTTGCCCAGTGACAGCCCCAAAACATCACTGCTCTAGAGGAGATCTGCATGGAGGAATGGGCCAAAATACCAGCAACAGTGTGTGAAAACCTTGTGAAGACTTACAGAAAACGTTTGACCTGTGTCATTGCCAACAAAGGGTATATAACAAAGTATTGAGAAACTTTTGTTATTGACCAAATACTTATTTTCCACCATAATTTGCAAATAAATTCATTAAAAATCCTACAATGTGATTTTCAGGATTTTTTTCTCATTTTGTCTGTCATAGTTGACGTGTACCTATGATGAAAATTACAGGCCTCTCTCATCTTTTTAAGTGGGAGAACTTGCACAATTGGTGGCTGACTAAATACTTTTTTCCCCACTGTATCTAAAGTAGCAGGCGGTAAAGTGTATCTGTCTCTGTCGGTTTCCATTAGATAGCATTGCCACAAAGTCAAAATTGGCTATGTTGTACAAATTCATGAAAACAAAAATTAGCTTTTTGGTCTTAAGGTGAGGGTTAGGCATAAGGCTTAAGGTGAGGGTTAGGCTTAAGGTGAGGGTTAGCAGTGTGGTTAAGGTTAGCGTTAAGGTTAGGTTTAAAATAAAATTTTAAGAAGAGAAATTGTAAAAATAGGTAGGGTTTAGGACTTTGTTTATGGCTGTGGCAACTAATGACGACCGTCTCTGTACGAGCCGGAAACAACAGACGCAATGGATTATGGTCATTGTAGTTAATTACCACGTTTCTGCGCTGAACTAGGTTGAATATTTGCTTAATGGAAACTACAACTCCCTTCAGTCCAACATCCCACATAGTTCTTGAGTTGATTTCTCTCATGAATGATTTGATTTCTCTCTAGAGAAACGGCGCATTGGGCTCACAAAAAACCCTGAACTAAATGGAATTGAAGTAATTGAATTTAATAATAACACACAAAAAAAGAAATGTCAGCACTAATCTCTCTTACAAATGTTGGATGGTTTCTTTTTTTCTTTACAAACATTTGAAAGGGGTAGGTGCCTACAAGTCTCTCTAGGTTTTTTACATCTCCTGCATGTGCTCTTTTCATTTGCCTTTCATTTGCATTTTCGTGTGAAAAAAATAAAATTAAAATAAAAAAAGTGTTTTGTTAAGCGTGCATTCAATTGCCCCTCCCTGTTGCACACAGCAAGCTTGGCTGGTTTAAGATGTTGTCAACCCTGTTAGTCAACCCTGTTACTTTAATTGTCACCTTTTAAAGCAATTTTTCTTATTTAAACCTCTGGAGATGGGAAAACATGTTTGTTATGAAGTTGAACATGTGCTCTTTATGACAGAATGGTGAAATCAATAGTTATTACACTTCCCAAAAGGCACTATTTCAGTGGAGCGACCCAACTAAGATGGATACCACACAAACAATTAGGTGCTCAGTCTGAAACGGAGAAACAGACAATAGAGGACAAATTGTCAGACACACAAATGTGTACACGTGCACACACACACAGACAAACACACAAGTGCCCACGTACACGCGCGCATGCACACAGACACACACATTAACACTGCAGGTACAGACGATACATCATGCCAGCTTGGACAGTTTGAATATTTTTTTTTATTCCAAATGAGTTTGTGTGTCTATAGGCTTTAACTCCAGGTGGTTGCTATGGAGAGGACGTACCCTCCACCCATCTCCCCAAAACAGCAGCATCCTCCTATAGACCCATACTTCAATAGGAATCATAATAATAATAACAATGTAATCATAATAATATTCAACATCATTCTTTTAATAATCCATTTAGCACTAGTATAGAAATATGAAAAAATAACAGAGAGAACCGAAAAGTAAACAAAAACAGTTTGTTGTTTTGTTGAGTGAACTCTCTCTCTCCTCACAGACACCTCTCTGATTCACTTTGGCCACCCCTCCTTCCCTCCCCCTGACATTGATATACGTCCCAATACTCAAAGCTCTTCCTTTTCTTATGTTCTTTCCTTCTTCACCACTGATAGATGAAAGGACAGGATAGAGATCCATCAGTGCTTTCACCTGTCTAGGCCTGTAAGATCAATTGTTGTGTAGGAAAGGAGGCCAATGAAGTGTATTGGGACAAAGCCATCCAGTGGTTTCACAGCATTGAGTTGAGACTAGACAGAAACCACAGACTATATGGTGACCTATGCAGCTGTGCGTGTCTGTTTCACTGCTGCACTGTGGGTCCAAGAGAAGACCACAGAGATAATTATGTATTTCATAGGTTGTATGGTTATGTCTGTCTGTCACTGTGTGTGTGTGATTATCTGTGGTGTATGTGTGAGAGATACACATTAGAGGCAGCAGAAAGCCTCAGAAAGGCTTTAGAGACCCAGCAAAGAATTCACTTGAACCCTGTAACATTATTCTCCATCATACTTTTATAACATTAATCCATGACCTCAGTCTCCTCCGTAGTCATTGGGTGGCTATTAGTTATTAAAGGGGAATAATTACCAGATCTAAAGCTCCACAGGCTGTAATGAGAGGGCTCAGGGTGGTGTGGAGCTCAGTGTGGAGCTCTGGCAGGCGTCTGCGCTGCAGACAGCCAGCTCAATGTGATGTAGAGCAGGGAAGCTTTAGTCCCAGCCTCCTGGCAGCACAGCCAAGCCCCCAGCAAGATGCTGCCCAGAATTACCAGATCAGGAGAGATCTCATTATGGAAGTAGTTCAATTATGGATTTGTCATTCTGATACAGTGTCCTCCTTTATCTCTCTGTTTCTCTGTTTCTTTCCTATTTTTTATCTTTCTCTCTCTCCTCTTCCTGTCTCCACCACTCTCTCCCTTTTCTCTCCTCTTCCTCTCTCTCTGTACTATGAACAGAGGTAAAGAGGAGAAAAGGCTTGGCAAGTATTCTCCAGGATAACGAGTCATTTCACATCTCAAAGCCTCTGATTATCATACACTTACACTGAAATGGTATGATCATTTGTTCCTCTGCATACACACACACAGAGGACAGACCTCTGCATACACACACACACATACACACACTCACACACACAGCAATTATATTATGCATATGCTGACTTTGTTGCAACTGATTTCCAGCCAACTCCGCCTTCTTCAATGTCATTTCAAAAGCAGCTACGGGGTGCACGGAGGGACAAAACACCTCCTCCACACAGTACACCTCAGGGGAGTCTTGTCTTCATAGTGTGTCGTGATCCACCACATTAGTCACATATATAGTCTTTATTTTTCTGTAACTGCCACTTAGAACAATGGTAACCAAACGTCAAAGACAACAACAAAAAATCTGGAAAATCATATAATTCTCTGAGTCAGTTTTAAAGTCTTCTGTTGTTGTTGTATGTTACATAGATTAAAGGTCCTCCAGGATGGCTGCTCCTCCTCCAGTGGTCACCGTCCAGAGAGGAAGAGCTGGCCGCTCTAGATGAGAGTCTGTGGTATCATAGAAAGGGAAAGAGAGAGAGAGAGAGAGAGAGAGAGAGAGAGAGAGAGAGAGAGAGAGAGAGAGAGAGAGAGAGAGAGAGAGAGAGAGACCAACAGAGAAACCAGTAGGTCTGGCATCATATTATGTGCGTTACCTGACTGCTTTATCCAGTGTAGCTCAGTCCTGATTGGTCCACTGGTAAGTCAAGATAAGAACCGAGCAGCCATCTTCAAGTAAATAACAAAGCCAGAACACAGCAGAGCATGGTTCTGTGAACAGACTGGGCTAACATCAGAACCAGCTGGGCAGCGCGCTGGAGAGCAAAGGAAGTCTCTCAGTCTTTCTCCTTCTTTATGGGTGTGTCTTTTGGTATCTGTGCAAATATATCATTTCCATTGCTTCATCACACATCTAACAATGTCTTTGTGCCCTCTAATTATCTCTCTCTCTGTCTCCCTCCTTCTCTCCCGGTAGTTCCCTCCTGGAGGCCAATGTACGGAGGGTCACAGAATAGTGCGTCACTGAGCAGCTCAAATATCAGTTAAGCCACCGTTAACTTGCCCCCCATATAACCTCCAGCCTCTCCTAGTCTGTCAGTCTTAGTCCTGCTCCCCCAGAAGGTCTGTGCTGATGCTGCTTTGTGGGGGTGGTATGGGTAGGCAGGCTGCAGGGGTGCTGTGGGGGAGCCGCCGGGGGCTGGACCCCCCTCCCCCCTCGCTGTCTGTGTTGGAAGAGGAGGGAGCAGGTGGAGGGGGCAGGCGGGGCAGGGGTGCAGATGAGGGGGGGATCCTCGTGGACCCCATCCCTGACCTCAGGCTCTGGATCCTCCTGCACTCCTGGCAGATCCTGACGTGTGTGCAGCTGCGAGGGAGCGCCACGGGGGCCTGCAGCTGGGACGGGTGAGGTGGGGTGGTGTTGGCCCCCAGAGGGTCTTCCAGGAGTCGCTGAGGCCCGGGGCCCATGTCTGAGGGACCTCCCCCGGCCCCTACACCCCCTCCTGGCCCCCCTGCTCCCCCAGTCAGTGGTCCCGAGCCGCTGTAGAGCTTGCCATTGCTGAGGCGCATCTCCCGTACGAGGCGGAGGGGGCCGCTGGGCCCCCCAGGGCGTGCGGGTGGGGTGGCGGAGGGCCGCGGAGTTGCCCAGGGGCGGCGACGACGGAACGGGAACTCTTCTTACAGGAGACGGCGTTTCGGAACTCGGTGAGCATCTCCTGACAGACAGACACCTGAGAGGACAGAGGAGAGACAGAGGGACGACGGGAAGGGGAGAACAGGGGGGCACAAAAGCAAAGTAGACAGACGGGGGGAAAAGAGGGAGGGCAAAGGGAGAGAGAGAGAGATAGAGAGGGGGGGAGAGTAGGAAGGCGGGGGGAAGAAAGAGGGAAAGCAAAAAAGAGAAGGAAAGCAGAAACAGGGCGGAGGTGGAGTAAAAGAGATGGTAGGAGGAGAGGAGGACCGAATGAGGGTATAGAAAGGTAGAAATGGGGGGATGGCAATGAAAGTGGCAATGAATAGAAATGGTTTGGAGATCATGAGGGGAGATGTAGAGATGGATAGAGGTTGGAGAATATCCAAAGAGCAGAGGGAGTTAATACAATCCATACAAATGACCAACTGAACAGAACAAATTGTGTTCATTACATATTATATATAATGGTAAATAATGAACTATGAACAAACAGGCAGGCCCGCAAACTGAGGTGCATGTAGACACACACACACACACACACACACACACACACACACACACACACACCCAAACACACACACACATACACACCTCTTAACATTCCAACAGCATCACACACTTGCACAAAAAGTTCCAACAAAATGCATCAACAAGGACACATAGACATTGACATTATGGGATATTCTAATCTACAAAATCATAACAATGATAAATAATACTCTTACACAAACAGAAACAGTATTCATTGTCAGAAAACAGACACTGATTGACAGAATGACAGGTGTGGCAGACACACAGAGAGATGAGTGATCCAAGAATGGAAACGAAGAGTACCAGCATACATGTGAGGCATGTAAAAGAAGATACATCATGACATTTAATGCCAGGGAAATCATTACACACTGCTTCTTATGCAAGCAAATATTGGCATCACAATATTGGCTTATCCATACCCTATACTAAACATTAACACTTTCTGATCACAGTCAAAACACCCTCACACGGTCATGCACCAACACTAGTACTATAGCATGCCAACACAAGTACATTCACACAACATCACAACACGTGACTGGACCCTGATCTGAGTTTACAGGAGAAATTTGAGGTTTAGTTGTAAAAATAGCAGCCCTCATCACCCATGCACAATACACAGCAAACCCAACAGTGAAACACACAGACTAGACACACACTGAACAACATACACACACACGCAAATGGTGCTAAAAGCAGCCCGACTAACACATATTCAAACACACACACATACACACACACACACACACACACACACACACACACATACATACATACACACACACAGTGCCAGAGCCAGCCCAACAAACACACACACGCTGCACGACAGAGGATGGGGAGTCAGGGTTGGTGTGTTGCCATGGGGACCTACTGGGGTGGGTCTGTGGTGTCGGCGAGGGCAGGAGTGTGGGCGTACCTCGTCTGTCTCTGAAGAGCAGCGCGTCGACCACACAAACTCCATGATGGCCACAAAAACAGCGATGATGAGGCCACAGATCAACACCACGAAGATACCCCCGATGTTCTCCATGCCCAGACCTGTGGAGGAGAGACAGGATGGTTAATACACACAGACATACAGTACCACCAATATGCCGCTGATATAATACAAGAACAGTTACACACTCACAAAACCACAGACCCTGATAGTCTCACATCTTACATTCGTACATTCAGAACACTCACAGACATTAGTTGAGACACAAAGCTGCAAAGACATTAGAAACAGAGAAGTGTACTAACCCTTGGCTCTGTGGTCCTCCTCTTTAGGGCACTGTCCTCCCTCCCACCACCTCCTCTTCAGGATCTCCAGCCTGTTGTTCTCCTGCAGATGCAGGATGGCCATAGTGATCTCCTCTCTGAATGGAGAGCCTATGGACGAGAGGATAGAGGGAGGAAAAGAAAGAGGGGATTAAAGATGGAGAGGAAGAGGAATTAAAAGGCTTAAGGTCTCCTCCCCTTCTCATCCAGATGTTGTGGGTTGTACCACTCCCCCGTCTCTCCCTGTCTCCCATCCTCCCTCCATTTCACCGCCATTCTCACCCAATCTCTTCTTCTCCTCTCCCCATCTGTCCTCTCCCCATCTCTCCTCTCCCCATCTCTCCTCTTTTCCATCTCTCCTCTCCCCATCTCTTCTCTCTTTCCCATCTCTCCTCTCCCCATCTCTCCTCTCCCCACCTCTCCTATCCCCATCTCTCCATCGCTCCTCTTTCCCATCTCTCCTCTCCCCACCTCTCCTCATCTCTCCTCTTTCTCACCTCTCCTCTCCCCATCTCTCCTCTTTCCCATATCTTCTCTTTCCCATCTCTCCTCTTTCCCATCTCCCCATCTCTCCTCTTTCCCATCTCTTCTCTCCCCATCTCTCCTCTTTCCCATCTCTCCATCTCTCCTCTCTGCATCTCTTCTCTCCCCATCTCTCCTCTCCCCATATCTCCTCTCTCCATCTCTCCATCTCTCCTCTTTCCCATCTCTTCTCTCCCCATCTCTCCTCTTTCCCATCTCTCCTCTCTGCATCTCTTCTCTCCCCATCTCTCCTCTCCCCATATCTCCTCTCTCCATCTCTCCATCTCTCCTCTTTCCCATCTTTCTCTCTGATGTAGTAGCTCTAGATATCCAGCAGACATCCAATTTCTCTCCCCCATACCTCCCTCCCTCCATCCCTTTCCCCCATACCTCCCTATCTCCATCCCTCCCTCCCTCTCTCCTCCCATACCCCCTTCCCTCCATCAATCTCTCCTCCATACCTCCCTCCATCCATCCCTCTCTCCCCCATACCTCCCTCCCTCCATCCCTCTCTCCCCCATACCTCCCTCCATCCCTCTCTCCCCCATACCTCCCTCCCTCCATCCCTCTCTCCCCACATACCTCCATCCCTCTCTCACCCAGAGGCATACCATTGCCATAGTCCTTTGGTGTCCAGCAGGCCTTCTATACTCTCTCCTTCTCCTATCTACCCCCCATCCTCCCATCCCTCTCTCACCCAGTGGCATGCCGATGCCGTAGCCCTTGGTGTCCAGCAGACCACCTATCTGGGTGAGGTTACAGTTGAGTTTGCGGTAGTACTCATTCATGGTGCTCTCCAGGAGGAAGGCATATTTAGAGTTGACCACGCGGGCAATGCCCTCCTCCGTGCTCTTCACAAACACACTGGGCTGCTTGGAGTGCATGTAGTTCCACATGCGCTGGTATGTCTGGTAGCGTGAGTTCTGGAGGGAGGTGGGGGGTGTGGAGGAAAGAGAGAGAAGGGAAGTGGGAGGGAGGGGGGAGAGGGGAGGAAGGGAGGGGGAGAAGGGATATAGATGGAGGGGTAGGAAAAGAGAGAGATATATTTACTCATTTATATTTCCTCATAATTAAACAGATGCATTATCCTTTATCCAGATGGAGCTGAATCAAACGCCAGGTGGTAGTGTACATACAATATGGCATGCTAAGGAACAGCAAAGACACAGAGTCAAGCTAACAGCAACCAGATACAGTATTGTATATGCAACAAACTGGGTGAGATGTAAAATGGGTTGGATGTGAAGGGCTCTTATGTAGTGTGTACAGTTAAGAGGTAGGTAGAGAGGGGGATAATGCAGCATCAAGGGAGGTCTGAGTAAGCAGAATGAATATACACACAATAAAGATACACACACACGCGCACATACACAAACTCACACACACACCTAAACACTGACTCACAAACATGCATGAACACTCAAACACACACTCCAAACACACTGACAAACACAGATGCAGACACAGATGCCAGCAGCTCTTACATAAGCAAACACTGACACTCAGCCACTTAACACTAACAGCCATAAAGAACACAACAGGAGCTCAGAGACATGCCGGCAAATAGGGAAACAACTAATAATAATATAATAATATGCCATTTAGCAGACGCTTTTATCCAAAGCGACTTACAGTCATGTGCGCATACATTTTTACGTATGGGTGGTCCCGGGGATCGAACCCACTACCCTGGCGTTACAAGCGCCATGCTCTACCAATTGAGCTACAGAGGACCACTACACACATACACACACACTGTGCTCAACCACATACACACTTTACCATACACACACACACTGTACATGCAAATAGGAGTGATCTGAGACAGGTCAGCAAATAGTAGAACAACAACTCACCCACACACACACACACACACCTCCCTACCAGTCATTCTCCATTCAAAGCGTGCTCTACATACTCCCAGCCCCCCTGGCCCAGCGTCTGGCCGTACCATGAAGAAAGTCATGGTGCTCCCCCCGTGGATGGTGCCATACTCGATGTTGGTCTGGTCGGCCAGGTCGTCAGGAGACTCGATGGGCACCTCCATCCTCTGGACGGTCAGGAAGGCAGCCAGGTTGGCCGTGTAGGACGAGATGATGATCAGAGTAAACATCCACCTGGGAGAAGAGAGAGAGGGAGAGTTAGAGAGAGTAAGAGAAGGATAGGGGGGATAGAGAGAAGGAAAGAGAGGTAGGACTGAGGGGAAAGAAAGGGAGGTCCGTCAGAGAGAGACAGAGAATAATTCTTAATCCAGAGAGAGAGAGAAAGAGAGAGTCAGGGAGAGAGACAGAGAGAGAGTCAGGGAAAATAAAGTGACAGAATGACAGACAGGGAGAGAAATGAGGGAGGAGAGGGTGACAGAGAGACATTTACTCAGACAGACAGACTGACATATACTTACCTACCCATCTACACACACACACACACACAGACAGACTCACCAGACCCCTGAGACGCAGCGTGTGGACAGGGCACGGGGCATGATCTCAGAGCCCTGCTGCATGAAGCCTCCTACAGGGAACCATAGGCTGTTCCCTAGGGTGTACTGGTTCTCCAGCATGTCCTTGTGCCCATGCAGACACGAGTGTGGGTTGTACCACTCATAGGGACTTAACCTGGGAGTAGGAGAGGGTGGAGAGGAGATGAGGAGTACCCTCTTAGAAAAAAGGCTTCCATAAGGGTTCTTCAACTGTCCCCATCGGAGAACCCTTTTTGGTTTCAGGTAGAACCCTTTTGGGTTCCATGTAGAACCCCCTGTGGAAAGGGTTCTACATGAAACCCAAAAGGGTTCTACCTGGAACCAAAAATGGTTCTTCAAAGGGTTATTCTACGGGGACAGCCGAAGAACCCTTTTAGGTTCTAGATAGCACCTTTTTTCTAAGAGGGGAGAAAGGACCATGAGGACCTCTGTACACAACGTCTATCTATCTCAACCAAGGCATTTTAATTCAGTGTGTATATAAGCTACAGCAACTCATTATTATTCAATTGTGTCAACCAAAACGCACAAACAATCCCAGAGTTCCTCACTAGTTTCCTGTTCCTGTTGCCCTGGGTTACTGTGGTGCTCTCTCATGCACTTACCTTGCAGCCAGGAAAAGCACACAGCTGACAGCCAGGTAGGCTAGCAGCATGAAGAGCCAAACTGCCGGAGAGAATGGGTCCAGGAAGGAGAAATACCCTGGCTTCCTCCCCTAAGACAGAGACAGAGAGAGCAATAGGACAGGTTGGAGTGGCCGTATTACATAACATAGTTGTCATGTAGTTCCTCTTTCAACCACAGAGGGGCAGTGTTCTTCCCTGCAACTGTACAGTACATGTTAAGCTGTTCATAATGCAACAAATGTGAGCCTCAGAGAATTGAACGATAAACGTGTGCGACGTACAACCATGAACTTTATAAGACCATCTACCCATTCTATCTTTCAGAATCAGATATCCTCGATAGCCTCAAAGAAATGCATTGTCACAGCCCATGAAGCAAACAGGATAGCACAAACAGCAGTTAGTGAAATCCAATACACTCAACTTCTCTGGTGTGTCTATTTGCCTTACCAGGTGGACTCTG